>NC_134016.1:27787502-27997502 GCF_040712315.1 Castanea sativa
ATTGTTTCTAAAATGATCAGCATTGTGTGTAGAACCCACTGAGGATGAGGAGCTTAAACATGACTCAATACAGTCCAAGCCCAAGTCCAACTATGAAAATAGATAAGAAGCCCAAAGCCTAAAAGACATTTTGACCTAATGTGGTTCAGACTTACAAAGAGTGCATACGCACCCAATCTGTGGTGTATACACTCTTTGGATAGAAAGCCTAAAATCGATCCATTTCCATTTTGATGAGATTCTAGGGCAACCAACCTTATCAACTAGTCATCAAACCCTAGCTTCCCATTTTCCCTATAAATACCCCATTTTCAACATCCAAAGGGTCAGAAAAGAAAAAAGAAAAAAAGAAGCCTTACCAAAGCTTCCTCAGAATACCCAAACCTAGAGTTTTAAGGTTAGAAGAGCAAAATGGTTGAGCATTAAATTGATCTTTATATCCTTGTTGGTTTGAAGGTAGTCTCTTTTTCATCCATGTTCAAACTTCTAGCTAGTTTAAGCTTGTAATCATACTACTTAGGGTCTCTTAGTCAACCCTAATCAAGTCACTCAACTCACCCTCCCATACACACAGCTGCGGTAGTCAATTTCAGCCGAGGAGCCGGTCAAAATAACATCTCTATGATGGTGCAAACAAAATTATAATGGAAATAACACAAAGAGAAATTAAATAATACTTTTAAATATTATTAATTTGAGATTAGAAAATTCACAACACTATATAGATTGAGGTGCAGCACTCGCTCTCTTTAAGGAGATTCAAGTCCTTGGTTGTCTAAATTTTGTAACCAGTGCGGACTTTCTCTGACTTGTCTTCTCTAGGATACAATAGCCCAACAAATATTTTATGGCTAGAACAACCACTGCACAAAGTGTTCGAGCCCGAACCTTGCTATTTTTTAATGTATAAGAATGCTTGCAATTGCTGGAATTTTTTGGTGTAAAAAACGTTGTTATCTTGCAGTAACTTGGATTGGGTCTAAATGAGTCTATTTATAGGCTCAATGGGTTTCATGAAATTATTACCCAAATTAATCTGATTAATTAGGTCCATCAATCTGATGTAGTGGGTGTTACAAGATTAATTGCTGGACATAAATCTGATGGGCTGAAGTTACACAATTAATGGATGAGATAAGGAGTTTCTAAAGAATAAATAGGCCCAACAACTAATCCATTAAGTGGGGGAATGACTCTTCATTTTTTCATAATAAAAATGTCATTTACTCACTAATGAATATGAAAATTCTTTTTGAATGTATCTAGCCAAATATTTGCTCCAATATATATTAACCCATTAATCACCATAATTAAAAAGAATAAAATAGTCTCTCTCATTTTCAATGTAGGATTAAACATTTTCACTAACTTTATATCTTCCATATTAACTCTCACATCTTTACATTTCTATTGTCATATAAAAACATTTTAATTAATTAATATTAAAATGCTCCAACACACTATAAGTGTTACGAGGAGGAGATGTGGATCTTTTCCATGATCCACACTCTCCTCCTCGATTCTTGTTCTTTTATGTCTTTATTTGTTTATTTAATTCATGATTTACCCATTTTGCACCACAACATGTTCATAGTTTTCATTTCATATTTGTTGGTTGTTTTGATTAAAAGCATGTAGAAACCCTAATCTGCCTTTGGGTGCATACACGCTATTTGGAAGGCTAGGGTTCTTATTTTGGTTGTTTTTCTAGAAATTTTCTTTGAATCTCAAGTGCGTACGTTGGTAGAAGAGTGCGTACGCACCTTTCTTATGACACATACCAATTTGGTCCTAACCAGATTTCTTGCATTTATGTCTCATTTATCTTTAATGTCGTGTTTTATCATCTTTTCTTTTTCTTTTTATCTGATTTCAATGTGTATACTCTGACTTATTTCATTTTTGTTAGGTTCTAAGAAATTAGGAACTAATATATTGGAACTTCAATTTGTATATGTTGGCAAACCATGATCAAAACGTTTAGTCTAGATTTAGGCTGCTCAAAGTGATGTATGTGTAAAGTTGGAATCGAGTAATTGCAGAAAATTACTATTCAATTTCTGCAAGGCTCGATCGATCGAAAATTAGACTCGATGAATCGAAGTTTGTGTAGAATGTTTTTTCTGTAGAATTTCCAACTCAGCCCAAGCCCATATGACGTATAGGGTTTTATATTTTGCCTTAAGTATAAAAGGAAAAAACCCTAGCCACGTTTTATGGTTGTTGTTTACGCTGTGTGTGTGAATCTTTTGTGAGATCTAGAGATGTTTGCCTTCATACACACTTAGGGTTATCAAGATCGAGATTGATGTCAAGAGCTTGGTGATCGTTTCAGTTGCTACATAAAGAGCTTAAAGAAAAACAAGTGGTATATTTGTTGATGTTGTGGATCTGAGAAAGAAGTAGTCTGTGAACTCGAAGTTGTCACGTGGTCGTGGTAGTAAGTTTTCTACTCGATGTAGCAATAGGATGTTAGTGGTCTAAGTCACTATTGTAAAACTTCAATTATTTCATAGTGGATCTGTTTTACCTTGAGGATAGCTAGGTTAAATCCTCCCCAAGTTTTTTACCGGTTTGGTTTCCTAAGTTATCATATCGTTGTGTTCTTTATTTTCCGCTGCTTTAATTTTTGTGATTGGTTTGTTTTAACCTAAATCTGTATAAGTTACCTAACTAATCACTTGGCTAAATAACTAAGTTAAACAACTGGTGTTTTAAGGGGTCTAACAACGTACAATTTCCTTTAATGTTTGATATTAATTGCAAAATATCAAAAATACCTTCTCTCTCTCTCTCTCTCTCTCTCTCTCTCTCTCTCATCCAATCTTTAATTCTAACTTGAACTCAATAAGGCAACTAAAAGCCTCAGAGATAAATAAGGGAAACATTTCAAACTTTAAAATAATTAAATACTTTCTAAACTTAAAGATAATAGTCAATCTACATTCAATTCATTTGAGGTTAATTGGCTATTTAAATACAAGGAAAGTATTTCAAAGAAGACTTTGATGCAAATAAGGTAATCGACTTGAATTTAAATGGTAACATCAGAAGTCAAGCCAATCAAACCCTAATTAATCAAATCTCTCTAAGCCTTAAAAGATGCAAGATCCTTAATATCAAATCAAGACAATTCAAAGTCTAATAAAAGGAAAACACTCGTCAATTAATAAAGCTTTTACTTCAATTAATAATCCTTCCTCATAAGACTTAAGCACCCTTTTTGGAGTAAGATTTGCAACATTGTTTGGTACCCACACATGCACACACTTGGATGTTATTGTCATGTCTTCTTGCACTTATATGTTTGTACACTTGAATGCTTTCCATAATCGTCTCACATAACTTAGACTACACCTAGGTCTAGATGTAAATGCACACTTTTGAACTTTTAGGATAAATCTATCTCCTTTTCAAATCAAGCAACGATATATGAAGGCCTGCTATGGTTGGGCAGGCTTGGGGTGTCTAACCTCTTTTCATCCTATACCATAACTCTAGACCTTGTCTAGTAGGAAGACTTTCATGGAGTCATTTCTTTGGTTCCTGTACCTATAACCATGTGGCCACTCCTTTAATTTTGTTTGAGAGGCACCACGTACTCTAAGGCTCATGTCGGTTTGAGTCCAAAATTGCTTTCAAGGAGATTAAGTATCGCATATCCCGCCTTCGTGAGAAGGAACTGACATGCCAATATGTCATCTAAAGAGGTTACGAATCACTAAACTTACACTATGATTACTTTGTGTCTTAATGATAAGTCATCACCAATCATTGAATTTTTTAAGATATGATCGATCACCCATGTCTATTAGATTCTATTTTCAAACCTAGGTTGTTGTTGGCTCATTTTTCTCCCCCATAAATTTTTTACCAGGTAGGCACAAAAATTGTGAAACATCTCAAAGATATTTTAATTCTATTGAAAACAAGGGTTGGATTGCTCTAGATCAAATGTAAAACAAACAAAATATTGTGAAAGGAAGTTTGTGGTTCCTAATCTAACCCAAATCCTATGATAGAGATAGGATTTGACTTCAAGGGGCAAAATTTATAACTAACACATTCATATGCCATAATATGTAAGAATGCATATCAATCATTGAAACTTTATATGACTTGATCTTTTGATCGGAAGAATCGACCATTGCATTTAACACATCGTTCTGATTGTCATGAACTCAATTGCATTTTGGAATGGATTACATGTTCATCGAATGGTCCAAATGACATTCTTACTCCTAGATTTCATGTTCATCTAACAGTCCAAGTCAACATTTTATAGTTTTTAACAAATATTTTTATTTCATTAAGTCATGTGTAATTATCCTTTAAATTAAGGATATACACGATGCGGTATATTTAGAGCAATAGGGCCACTTTGCATTGCACTGTAGAGGTTAATGTCTGAAAATCTCCCATCGAACTGCATTATGGAAGGGTGGTTGGCCGGTCACATCAAAGTTGTCAATGCTAGATTTCGATCCTAACCTTAACCTTCTGGAAGTTTTGACAATACATGATTTCTATATATTTGTTTTATCAGCTTGGATATTCATTTCAAAAGTTTAATATGATAATTGATATATATACACTATTGTCCCTCACCTCCGAAAAAAAATATCTCTAAGATATTGGATTTAATCCCTAAACCCAATTGAAATCATAAATCAATTCCTATATATGTGTGTATGTATATGTATTTACCATTCATTTTTCATTAATGTGGTTCTATTTTTTTCCATCATTTTTATCTTTCTAGTCTTTTTTTTTTTTTTTAATGATTAAGATAATTTTTATTTTAAGAATAATAAAATAGTTTAAGTACCACCAATTCATCACTATTAGAATGAAAGGTTCATAACCAACATTAGTGAGTGAGAGTGTTCAAAATAGATATAAAAATGAATAAAAACTTTAAAATCAAATGGGAAAATAAAAGTATCACACCAAAATAAAATATCCTCCTCAATAATTAAAATGCAACATATACTTAAACAGTTAAAACAATGATCAAGCAAAAGTTCAATAAGTAAATTCCATCCAATCTTCTAAAAAACATGTGGTCAACATGACAATGTTAACCAAATACATATTATATTTTTTCTTTCATAATCTCAAAAAATTTCAATCTATCATTTCAAACAAATTATTGGGTTCAAACCAATATCTATTGATGTCATTTTTTTTTTTTTTTTGGTTTGCACAATTTGAGGAAGTAGCACTATTCTTCTCCGGACATGTAAAGATATTATTGCTAATATGCTTGCAAAGCCTACAAGACCTTCTTTTGCTTTTCCAACTCTCTTCCAACTCTCTTCTTTTGATTGTATATGTTCAACATCTTCAATGGCAAGGTTAATCTAAAACTAAAAAAATTAATGACTACAAATTATACGCATTTTAATGACACATCAAGACTTAAAAAAACACTAACATTGACAAATATAAAACAATGGTGCATAGATAAAATAAATTTTATTGGTAAATAATGACTTACTTGTTTAATAAATTGGATCAATCTTATGTGGGAACTAACAAATCATTTGATATAGGCATTTATGCTATCAGATCTTCACGTTTTTTTCATTCCACCAAAAAAATATCCACGAAGGTAACACGGTACCCCAAAGTGCTTAATTTGGTATAACCCAATCACATGCTTATTCATACACATGCCATATTTTGTAATAACTTGTAGTCATTGGTGTTTGAATTCTTCATATGAGTCTAGCTTATATAACTTGTAGAAATATATGCACCAACTCGAATATGGATTACGGAGAATTAATGTAAACCAACCACTAAATTTAGTGGTAATATGCCATATGCAAAAAACATATTTTGTGAGTGGCAATTCTTTTGAAATTGCCTTTGTGATCCATGGATCTTGATGAGTCAAAATTAACTTGGGTGGCTTCTTCATCAATGATGCAAAAGTCTGCCAATCAAATACAAAATTATTACAATGTAGAAAATTTCAAATCCTATCCAAAAAATTGAAAAAGAATTGTGAATCTTTAGAAGATATAAAATTTACCTTCATTAACCATCAAGAAGTACTAGTTGTTTCATTGCAAAAAAGTACACAACCAAAGAGATTTGTCTTTTTATGATTATTGACACCCACAAAGACACCAAAAGGCATATCACAAGCATTTACCTTATAAGTAGTGTAAAAAATAACCACATCATCATATTTTTAGTACCAATCAATGCAAAGATAAGGTGCCCAAAAAATATGTTTCAACTTTCTCTCATCGTCTATTTTAAAAGTATAATGAAACTTTAAATTCTCTTCTTTTGCATCTTTGCAATATTGTAAGAGACTCATGGCACCACTTGTTAAATGCTCACTTCTCAATTTCACATAAAGATGATGAATATCTCTTTGAAAAAACGGAAGATATCCATGTTCCACATTTTTTCTTAAGTTCCATGATATGAATTATGATGATACCAAAAATTGTCAATTGAATTCCTCATCAGTACAGATGAACGAAGGTGTTGGCTTCGTCCAGAGATGAAACTTTTGGTACTGCTCTTCTCTGGCTTTATAGCTTTTGGTGCTAAAAATCATTAGTTGAACTCCTTGTCCATACAGATGGATGAAGTTGTTGGATTCGTCTAGAGACAAACCTGCAATAAGATATGAAATAGAGAAAAAGAAATAGACTGGTGTGGTCTGTGCCAAAGGGCCTCCGATTATTAAGTTAGAATGGAATTCAATTGAAGGATATCGCAAAAGAATTCAACTTGGGAGTAGTTTTTGGGATGAAAGTTGTGTATCCTTTGGTTTGTGTGGTTTCAAAGCCATTGTTTTCATTGCCTAAATGAATATTTGCATTTATGGGATACGGAGCCATTGCTATTAATGGTTGGCCTTTATAATCTATTAGCGGGTATTTGTCCGTTGGAGCCCGTATGTTACTCCTTAGCTGTCTTGGGCAATGAGTGTCTTTTATGACTTCGTCTGTCATTGATTTCCACATGTTACGTCTTGCATTGAATATCATTTAATTCGTCCGTCGAGAGATGGATGATCTTAATAATTCATCGGTAATGAATGCAAAGGCATTATAGACTTCAATGATCTTCTGTCCGTTGGTCCGTCAGTTACGTTTTTACCTGTCTGGCGCGTTAACCGTTACTTATATCATTTATGGGGAACTCATTTAATGTATGATATAGTCGTTCATCACATGGACAATGTTGGGTTGATGGACAAAGCTGGCTTGATGAATGATGTTAAATTTCTCTTCTTTTGCAATATGATGGACGAGGGTTATTTTTCTCTTCTTTAAATTATTTGTCTAATCAAAAGACTAGCTCCTTTCAACAATTGAATGTGATCTTCATCTTATTTAGTGATAATTCAATTACTAGGAAGAAACCACACTTTTGAAGGAGACAAAAAATTCATGATTGTGTTCTACAATAAACTTAGTCACATACCATTCTTGTGGAAAAATATCAAGTGACTTTCATTAGGCAATCCCTAGATGAGCTTTGCATCTACATTTTAAAGACTATTTCTTTGCTCCATAGATGGATCCCGCCTTACTATTTCTTTAATTTTTGTGATAAACTGACCTTTCCGAATATAAAAACCATGTTGACTTGCATAAGTTGTATAGAAAATAAAAGCCCCTTCTTCACTAAGAAAACATTGACCAAAAAAAGACTCAAACTTATATTCTTCAAGAACTTTCTCTCCACAAATGTCACTATTTTTCATCATTTGAAGACTCATTCAACTCAATATAATTTCTTGAATCATTTTGGTGAGTTTCATTTGCAATAAAATCCATATCCATTTGTGCTATATTGTCACAAGAATTTTTTTTTTAAATCAACACCACATTTGAATATAAAATTTTAAAAAGGCATTTCTCAAATATAATAATAGTACCTTCTTTAGGAAGCTCATTCAAGTCAAGATAATTCCTTGAAATGCATAGTTGAGTCCCACTTGAACTTAAATCCTCATCCATTTTGAACTATAATAATATAACAAGAATAGATAAAATCAAAATCAAATCATGCATATTTCGATATAAATAAATGAATAGCTAAAAGTACCTTCTTAATTGTGATTGAGTTCTTCTTTGAGCCCTCTCTTAATTTGCTTTTCCTTCAATATTTTTTCTAAGTAAGTTTTTATAAGGGAGTAATAAGAGAAGTGATTATAAATTTTTATATATAAAAGACTATAGAGAGGTGGGGGATGAAAAAAAGGTGTTTTAGTTTTTGAAAACTTAACAAGGTATTTTAGTCTCAGAAAAAAAATTGGTGGACATTTAATACGGTGGAAGATAGAAAAAGGAGAAAAGGAAATTAGTTTGCTCGTTTTTTTATCTCAGGTGTGGATGGGTTTCTTGGGTTGGGTGAGACCGCGCCTGTAGGCAGATTAAAAGGAGAAAATTGAAAAAGCCAGAACATTGGAAGTTGAAGGGTATTTTGGGTTTATTTTAAAATGTTTGTTTTCTTCTAGGCAAACTGACACACACCATTTACATTGCAAACTAACACATGTCATTTACATTACATTGAAGTCACAACTCAAAAGTGCTCAAATCACTTTGAAAATGATGTTGAAAAATGATATTGTCTCACTATTTTGACCATAACTTTTAATCCATAAATTTATTTGGGTGAGGTTTATTTCATTGGAAATTGGACATCTTGGGCATCAATTTGAACATAAATTTTGCATGATTTTTATTTATATTGAGTGAGTTATGACCGTTTGAAGTTGGACCAATAGTACAATCGAAATTAGGGTTTTTGTGAAGCATGCATACACATGCCTCAAACTTGCGTACGTAGGCACTGAGAGGTCAATTAAAAACCTTCAACTTGTGATCCCAAGCAAGGTGAGTGTTCTTTCCATGAACTCCTCATTTGCTTAATATGATTTACATGAGTTCTTGGTCAGTGCCATCTCAACATACTAAGCAAGTGAGGCAATCGCCTAAGGCCCCTAAGCAAAAAAAAAGGCCCCAAATTTTAACCAATCAAAAATTTTTAAGTCCCAAAATGTTAAATAATAAAATAATGTTAATAGTGACCCAAATAAAAACCAATAAAAACCAAAATTTGCTAACTCAATTGTTGTGAAAAATGTTATATATATATATATATATATATATATCGTAACATTACTTCTACCTAAGGGTCTATTTCTTGAAAGTATTAATTAAGCCCAAAATTCTAATAAGTGAATAAAAAATAATTTTTTTATCAAATAAAAAACTAGAACAAATAAATTTTTCGTTTAATGTGTAACCTTTCACCTTCTCCATGGTGTTTTTCAGTGTAGAATTCATTAACTCCCACATAGAGAAGCTAAAAAAACACACTCTCTCTCTCTCAACCAAACAACTAAAATTTTAAGACAAAAATTATATACATATTCAATCTCAGACCTCAATTTTTCTTGTATGAATTGCTAGAAATTTTGCCTCACTCTCCATTTAAAGCATAAAAAAGAAATTGTTTTGAAGTTGTAGTTGCTGTGGTTTAGACCTTCTTCTCCTCATTTGAGTCTGATCCTCAGGTTTGTTTCTTCTCTAGAACCTTTGCTTCTTTCTTGAACTTTCTCATAATTCAAGCTATCTTGTTTTACTTTCATCTTATTTTATTCTTGGTAATTACTTTAAATTCTGACACAGCATATAGGTAAACTCATTTTCATTCGTTCATTCATTTAACATATTGGTTGGGACGTGGAGTGGCATAGGGCCATAAATTTAGTTTATTTTATTATTTTAGTAATCATGGAACTACGTCTATACTTATCTCTTAGGGTTTAATTTTTAAAATAAATTTCACCTTCAATTTTTTGTTGAGAATTTCATTGATTCGTTATAAATTAAAAAATTTACTTGTATACTCTTGTATGGGTCCACATTAACGCTACTAGTTGTTATTTTGTTAACAAATAAAACTATTTTTGTGAGATAAAAAAATCAACCAATAAAAAAATTTAATATTTAAATTAAAAAAAGGCCCACTCAAAATTGTTGTTTTAGGCCCCAAAATACATTAAGCCGGCCCTGTTCTTGATATTGTTTCTTTAATTTGTTATATTTAATTAATTTGTTTGTTGATTTTAATT
The DNA here is from genome assembly GCF_040712315.1 of Castanea sativa. NCBI lineage: Eukaryota > Viridiplantae > Streptophyta > Magnoliopsida > Fagales > Fagaceae > Castanea > Castanea sativa. The sequence continues at coordinate 27,797,623 of NC_134016.1, forward strand.
CTTTTGATAGGTGTTAATCTAATTTTGGGTTAATTATAATCTGTTCCTATTATGTTTGTGCCTTTATTTCATTCTTATGATATATCCATGTGTTTTTATTAATGTAGTTTATTGTATATTTGTGTTTAATTTGTTTAATTGCCATGTTCCTTTTCTTGCCATGTTAATATAATTTTGAGTAGTTGATCATATTATTTTTTAGGGTTTCTCTTGTGTTTCTTTGGTTTTGTGTTAGGTTGGTTCAATAAAAATGTGATTTTTTGGATATGTGCATAAGGATGCATATGCATCATTGAGTATCCGTGCACATGGTTTCGACTATACGTATGCACCACGAACTCAAATTTGACAAAAATCTTGTTTTTATTATTTTAATTATTTTTCATGTGTTCTTTGATTCTGTTTATTTTCTATTTTAGGTTATTTAATTGTGTTTATTTTAGTATTTTTGCCATTTTTGGTTTATTTGATATTTTTTCTTGTGTGTTTTATTTAACTGCCAACTTTCCATGTTTAATATAATTTGTTTGATTTGTTTAATTTATTTCATTTTATGTTATTATGTGATATTTAACATGTCATGTGTGTCTTTTAATTAAGTGTTTGATGTATGTTTAGGTTAAGGATTAGGGATTTTTTAGTAAACTCTTTAATTAAATATGGTCTAGTAACACATACTGGAAGCCAACCCACAAGCCGGGTAGTCTTGGGTGCCGAACACCTTCCCAAGCTGTACCCAAACTCCAGACCTATAATTTGGTATGTAGATCTATGCATGTAAGTCAGTGGCCCAAAATGTCCAATTTGGTTCCTAGACTTAAACTAGGTGGCGACTCCCAAATCCTTTGCCTCCGATTCACTTAGCTAAGGCGTACTTCCCAAAAAGGGACGAACCACGCGTTGTGAGTCAGGTGCGAGACTATGCACTCACACCGGTGCATCATTGTGAGAGACCACACCCCTAACCCATTTTGGAATTGGGTCAAACCCACGTAAAAAGGTGGAGTCATGTTATTGCCTCTCAAAATGGAGGTTTGACTAATTATATTTTTCCCTTTAGATTAAGGGTTTGGAGCTATCACTTACTTAATTATTGAAATAAATAATAAAACCAAAATTGAAAATTTTCTCATTTTATTGATTTGCAAATGAATGTACATTGATCATAGAAAATTATATGGCTTTAGTCCTAGATACAATCTAAGATAAAATACATAACTTTGTTTCTTAGTTACAATCTAGAGATTGAAAATTACATGGTTAAACACTTGATTTACTAACCCTTGATCTAAACTCGGAGGCTATGTTACAAGATGGAAAGGTGTTAGGCAACCACCTTGCTTGGTGAAACTGGTCTTCTAGACTATGGTGGCCAACATTCATATCATATCATCCAATATGTTATCAATCAATTTGCATGTTGAATTTAATGTGTGTGCATGTGATAAACCCTAATTCCATTTATTAATTATTTCATTTCAATTGAAAAAAAAAATTCTAGTAAATGTGTGTGGATGGTCATATCCTAGATTCAAAGATTTGAGAGAATTATGAAACTAATATGTTTTATATATTTTGGATATGAATTTAAGATCAAAACTAGTGTCATGCATGAACATGTAATGAATAACCAAGAACATGTGAAGAATGTATATGAACATTCAAGAACAAACAAACATATTCAAGGAATTTAAATAATCACAAGCATGCTTTAATCTTCAATTCTCATCATAGCAACATAAAAAACAAGTTAGGGAGAGGGATTATACCTACGTGCAAGATCCATGTGGTGGAGGAGGCTCTTGGTGGAGGTCCTAAGGGTGGAGTAGAGAAGAAGAATTAGGAGAGGGAGAGTGAGTCTCACTCAATACATTGAGTCACAGGAAGACCAGGATATGACAAGACTAACTCTACTTCACTAGAACTCAAGAGGGAAAAAGAGAGGATGTTTTTGTGTGTCCTAGAATGGTGGAGAGGAGGGGTTTATATAATAATGGTGGAGAAAATATGATGAGAATCAACAAGCATTCAAGGATCCATTGCATGTTCCAGTTGGGCCGATTTTTAGCTTTCCTGGGTTAAGTATTCCAATATTTTTGTTGGGTCTCAAAGCGTGTCGATTGAGGTTCGCATCAAAATATGAATGGAAGTGTATTTAATGAGGGTTGATAAAGGATTAAAGAGAATCATGAACCTAGACCCTATTTTAGTATTTAGAGAAAGCTGGTGCATTAAATTTGGAGGTTGGTGGGAGGGATAGCAAGCAAAATGTCTAAAACATTGGTTTTTCCCATTGCTCTTGTAACAGTTTTCAGAACTAACTTTGAAAATTATATCTTTCTCAATTCTAATCAGAATTGCCTCATTCTTGTGCTTAAAGTGAAGCCCCAAATGTCTAATTTTTTTGAAAAATTAATCTCACTCATAGAAATATTTGGAAAGATATCAACAAAATGGTGAGCAGAGGTCATTTGTTGGAAAATAGTTTTAGCATTATTAACTTTAATAGGCCCCAAATCAGTTTCCAATTAACATTAATAGACTTCGATTACTTCCATTTTAGACCTAGTCAGTTCCAAATTTACCCCAATTAAAAAGATAATTATACAAATTACTCATTGAATAATTAATGTTTGATTATCTAATTAATCAAGTATGCAACTTTACTATAAGATGTAATCTTAGCCAATCAAATTATGACACTCCATTAATTACAAATTGATTATAATTATAACCAATTGGATTCAATTGTTCATAATCACATATAATCAAACTTAATTTGTGATAATGCATCTCGGCTATTAAAACTTGATTTGAGGATAACTTTCAATTTGATGGTTTGATTAAGGCTTATGAACAGTCAATTTGATAGTTATAACATTAAGATTATTTTGATGAAATGAAATTAAGGATCTAATGGCCACAATTAAGATACCTATTTTCAAGGTAAAATTACTCTTTTACCTTCCATGTGAGGTTAAATGCAGTTGCAAAATAGGTTGTCAACAATCGCAAGAGTTAGTGACTAGATTATAGGCGAGAATAACCAATTGGCAATTTTCTTTAAAAGGATCCCAATATAGATTAGGTTGTGGAGTCCAAACACTAGTATAAGGTTTTCTAAGAAAGGCCTAGTACACAGTTTTATGGTAGACTGTAGTTCTTGCCCAAGAAGGCTTGCCAACTACATTGGTGTGAGCATATTCGTGATTTTCCCAAACAAGAGTGTCGATGTTGAAATTAAAGAACTCCAAAGTGAATTGATGACAATTAAGATAATTAACTAATTGAAGTTGAAGACTGTCAGCCAGATTTATCGCCACAAATTTACCAACAAGAATGCGATTCTTAGTCTTGGGCTCGGTCTCAATAATAAGTGCAGCTATAGCAATATGATCAAATGGGAATGGAGGATTAGGTATGAAGTAGGGTTGAAAATCTCTATAAAGTTAGGTGCTTGTGCTGATGCTGGTGCATTCCTCCATGACTACGGTAACATACCACCCAATATGTACATTCTTCCCTTTATCACAAATGTGTATGCGTAATCATTGACTAATGTGGGTGCAAGCATCCGCAACAAGTGGTTTCCTTGTGGGAAGTACGCCTTAGCCTACAGTGGACCGGCCGAAGGGTGAAAATGGAGTCGACACCTAGTTTAGGTCCAAGAACCAAATTGAGCCTTGTAGGTCACTCACTTACATGCATAAGTTTGCATACTAGCATATGGGTCCAGAGTTTTGGTACAGTTTGGGAAGGTATTAGGTATCCAAGACCACCCGGTTTGTGAGTCGGCCTCCATTATGTGTTGCTAGGCCATGTTTAAATGAACAAATTATTAAAAGAGCCCTTATCTTAACTCTAAACACATATCATGCACTTCAGAAAATAGCACACACAACCTGTTAAAGATCACACAATAACTAAAAAGGAAACACATTAAAACCACAATCAAATAGATACTATTAATATGGAAAACTAACAATCAAATAATCCCAAAAAGAAAAAAATATCAAATACACTAAACAAGACAAAAATACTAAAATAAACATGGAAATCAAATAAACATAAATAATTAACTTAAAATAGAATTAAACAGAATAATATAATATGTGAAAAACAAATCAAATTAATAAAAACAATTTTTTTGCCCAAATATGGGTTCGGGGTGCGTATGCATACTAAACCATATGTATGCATGTTCAAAAACATGTGCACACATACTCAAGGATGCGTACACATTCTAACACAAAAACTGGAAGAAATCAAATTTTAATTGAATCAATTACATACATGGGTCTAAATCAAAGAGAAAAATAAGATAAAACACTAATATAAACAAATAATCACATCATCGTCAGATTAACATGCATCAAACAAATATAATAACAATAAAATAATATATATATATATACACACACACACACACACACAAATAATCAAATCATGGTCAGATTAACATGCACCAAACAAATATAACAACGATCAAATTTTATATATATATATGTGTGTGTGTGTGTGTTATATAATAGTGTGTGTGTGTGTGTTAATAAAATATAAGAACGAAATAAGAACACAATAACCCATAAGATTGGATTATAACCAACTCAAAAATCAAAATCAGATTAAAACATATCTGTAGACACTCGATTTTTCACCCATAATTTAATCGAGGAAGATGGCTATGATGACCATTCATATACCCAAAATTCATTATTGCATTACATTCATTAATTCATTCATTGCATATCATAAAAATGATCTTGAGGTTTTGACGGTCGCAATGGTATGCCTGATTTTCAAATCAGACCGTCGGATTGAAAGATATCGCATGATCAAGTTTGCATGGTTTGCATGCATTTTGTTGGAACCAACCATGCATGATTAATTTAAATTAATTCTTATTGGCTAGATAGTTTAAATTAATTAAATAATTTTGTGATTGGTTGTTAGTTAGTGTCAAAAATAGGTTTGTTTGCATGCGAATAAAGTGGATAATTAGATAACAACAGAATTGTGGATAGTCAAGATTTTTTGGAGTGTTTATTTACAAGATAATCATCACTGTAAAGACTTGATATCCAGAAAAGGGGTTTGATTTTTAAAATATGGATTAAAAATGCGTCAAAGTGCAAGTCTCGACTAAAAAAACCTCAAAAAAGGAGTCCAAAGTGGACCAAAACTCAAACATGGGTTCGGCACCCAAGAGGGCCATTCGGCACTTTCTAAGTGCCAATTAGCACAAATTGTGGGCACGGCCTGAGGGTTTTGGGATCGAGATAAACCTTACATTTTTTGATTTTTTAGAGATAAGGACGCGTCCCAGTTCGTATCTAATCATTCAGCTATTTTTTCGAAGCATCCCAACCTCTATAAATAGAGGATGCCTCTCAAAATTCAGCACACTTTTTCATACTTTCTGACCCCCCCCTCTTTGGCTCTTCTCTTCTTTTCTTAACCCTTTTACGTTAAAGACGTTCTGGATGCTTTCGCCTTAGGAATTTCTTTTTTGTAAGCAAAGTATTTTAGGCTTCAAAGAATTGAATAAAATTTCTTTGAATCTTAAAATATTCTTTCACTAAGAAGAGCACGCTCATGCAAGAGGTAGTTTATTTCTTTCCCTTTCTTTTTCTGTACCTCTCTATTAATTTTGTTTGATAATGTATGAATAGGTTTATAATGTTTTCATTATTTCCGATTCTTGATATAATTGCCATGTTTGGTTTGAAATTTTTCTTTAAATATTTCATTAGATGTTTCTTTTTTTGGTTGTGATCTCTTTCTTAAATTTCAAAATTTGCCAATTATCAAAGATCTCTTTAAACTAAAAAAAAAAAAAACCTAATCTGATTTTTCAAATCTGATTTTTTTTAAAACTAAAAACTGATATGTATTTTCATTAAATACGAATTTGATTTTTTTAACCCTAAAAACTTATTTGTATTTGTAAGTGCACAATTACACCTGGTCCCAAGAACAGTTATGGGCTCAGGCCCAATGAGCCTTAAACAATATGAATTTGTAGAGAGTGGGCTTGAAACCCAGGTTAGAAGTGTGTGGGGATTAAATGACGACTTAAAGATTGCAAACACTTGGAAACAACAAGGAATATTATAAATCTACCTCCTCGGACGTAAGCCGAGAGCTGTTCTTATATTATATCTTTCTCCCTGTCTGTTTTCTTTTTTTTAGATTACAAAAAGTCCGTCCCTATTTCTCTTCCAGGTTCCCCCTTAAATACTCCTCTTTTTAATACTTTGTACACGTGTTGCCCCAACTCCTCCCTTAGCCTAGATATTTCTTTTCTTAGTGCCTTTGAACAGTAACTAGAAGTTTCCCTTCCACTGTTCAGGTGTCACTTCCCCATAAATGCGGCCAGGGTGGTTGGTGCAGGGTCTTTAATGTGGAGGCAGCAGCCTTTATCTTTGACATTTCTTCAACACCGGTGCTTCTGGGGCGTTCTAGGGTTCACCCCTCTTAACCATTGGCCTTAACCGTGTCATCCCATAATCTTTACCATGAAGTCCCGAGTTCTTCGATGTTCATCCGAGGGTAAGCTCACCCTCGGCTGGATCCTCGGACCCTCGGCGTATGGGCCGACCCATAGTACTAACAGATTCTAAACCCAGGAGCAGGTCGGCCTTCCTTAACGTGGCTCAAAAGGCCCACATTCCCATCAGGATCTTTTTACCCCCCACAGTATTTTCATTAAATACAAATCTAATTTTTTTAGCCCTAAAAATGATTTGCATTTTCATTAAATATAGATCTGATTTTTTTAACTATAAAAACTGATCTGTATTTTCATTAAATGCAGATCTAATTTTTTTAACTCTTAAAACTGATCTGTATTTTCATTAAATACAGATCCGATTTTTTTACGAAAAGTTTTCTTTGTTACAAAATTGCGGATTTTGAAATTTAAAAGAAGAAATTTAAAGTTGGGTTATTTTTTGTGTGATGCATGTAAATAGATTTATCTCATGAGCGTAGTTCCTCTTCCAAAAAGTCTTTTTCTCATTTTATTCATAAAAAACAGATCTAATTTTTCTCTACAAATCTAGATTTTCTTTTTCACAAAACAGATATGATTTTTCTTGATAAAAATCACCATTTTTTAACTTTACTTCAAAACAGATCTGATATTTTTTAGCAAAAATCTTATTCTTTATTTTACATAAAAACATATATGATTTCCTTTATAAATATAATTTTTTATCTACATAAAAATAGATCTGGTTTCTTTTTTAATGAATCAAATCATTTTTTTTTATTTACATAAAAACAGAGAATTTTTCTAAAAAAGATGATACATTCATAAGGTAAATTTATTTGAGTTAATTTTGGTCAAGTGTCTGTCATGTATATTCAACAAATCATTCATATAATGCAAGACATGGTATATTGGTCATTAGAGTCTAGAAGACCAAATTTTGTCTAGGCAGAATGGGTGCCTAACATCTTCCCATTCCATAACCTAGCCTCCGAGCTTAGGATTTTTGGAAGGGCAGATTAGTGTTTTGTCTTTTTAATTTTTTGGTAGATTGTAACTAGGACCCAAAGCTTTGTATTCTTTGGCATAGATTGTATCTAGGACTCAAAGCTTTGTAAAGTTTAATTTACAAAAAATGCATTTTTCTTTATTCAATCAATGATAATGAACTATTTTGATTATGTAATTTGTATGTAATTTTTCTTATTTTTTTGTATAAAAAATAAGTGGCGACTCCACACCACTTACTCAAAAAGAGAGGTACCCTTAAAAAGCACTCGAATATCTTTTTTGAGAGCACCCTGAGTTTTGCGGTCTCTCACAATATCAAACATAATTAAAAACATCAATAAATATAATAAGAGCACTTTAAGATACACATCAAACAAAGAATCATGTGAATCCAATGTAGCAAAGTGGGAAATCATGGGAAAGGGACTCACCTTACTTTGAAATCACGAATTTATACTGAAATTAGATTGAGAGAACAAAGGAATTAATGAACACAATAGTTTTTAGTTAATCAAAACTCAAGAACAAAAGATATATCGAAAAGGTTTTGAAAACAATCTTGAAAACTAGTTTTAGCTTTAGAATCAATGCTAGAAAGAGGTTTTGGAAGACTAAAAAATGTGCAAAGGTGCTGTGGTGACTTTAGAAAAGATGAAATGGGGTTTAGAAAAAATGGAGGCACTCTTTCTAGTTAGGGTTTGGATTGGAGACATAAGTTGAGTGTCTTTGGATGTTCCTAAGGGTCTAGGGGCTAGCCCACATAAAAGAATAATGTTTTGGACCTCTAAAACTAAAATTCTAGAGGTCGAGGAACGAAGGTGCCATGTAGGGTCAAGGGCGTGTACGTGCCCTTAATCCCATGTGTACACATGCTTCCCAAAACCCTAATTCTTGATAGCTCTGATGGCTCGACTTCAAACAACCATAAATCACTCAATATAAATCCAAATCATGCAAAATTTGTGTTCAAATTGAAGTGAAGTCTACATTCCAATGAAAAATTTTTACTCAAATATTCTTTGTGAATCAAAATTTATGGTAAAAAAAGTAAACAAAGGTCATTTTCGGCATTATTTTTAAAGCGATTTGAGCACTTTGAGTTGTGATTACTTTCAAATTATTACGAAATCTTTAATTACACTTGGTTGACATATATCAAGTTCATCATTGGGATTAGGGACCAAATTTTATTAATGGGTACAAAATGAGCTGTCTACAACTAAGGAGTCAGGCAACTAGTACTAACAAATCTAATCTCCATTCGCAGTACTTCCATACCAATAGAATAGATATAGAAACTCAAAGATGCATAAGAATAATCTGGATCATAATTGCCTTCTCTAGAAGGCTTAAGTATGTTTACTATTACCTTTTGGTCATCCTTAAGAAAACCTATCTTTACAGTTTTGTCTAGGACTTTAATCAATTACCGCTCAATCGAAAATCGAGTCTCCTCTTTCAAATAGTGTCCACATAAATTTAATTCGAAATCTCAAAAGAATTGATATTACTTAACTGTTGGTAAATCTTACAAACCTTTTGAGACGTCTTGAAAATATCTCTGCCAAGCATCTGTAGAATTGCCTAGCTCGTTTACTCAAGGAGATCTAGCAAGTTCTACCATTATTATAGGGGTATGGGGTTCGAGACAAAGAAAGGTCAAGGCAGCATATCAGTTTTTCCTTTATACTTTACTTGGATCTGTTTTTATGCTATTCGAGCGAGGAGTGGTATTGTTGCTCCTGGTTATCCATTTGATTGACTAGAGCATGATATCACTATGAGCCTCATACAGAGCTACACCCCTTTAATATGATGAGAAGAAGGGCGAAAATGGGCAAATGCCCATTTCGCGCAAAAAAAATGGGCAAATGCCCTTGTAAGGACACAATTCGAGCCCAGACCCACAATCAGAAAGGAATGGGCCTGAAAGCCTTTTTACAATGAAATTTGTAGAGAGTGGGTTTGAAATCTAGGTTCTAATGATGTTTAAATAACAAAGAATGATAGGCTTTGGGCCCAATGGCACTTCAAGGAGTGGTTTAAATGAATATGAATGAAAAACTTCTCCTCAGACACAATCCGAGGATAGTTTATATTACTAGTACTCAAGATAGATTACAATTGTGGACAGTTAGGTTTACAATATACTTTTCTTTCTTTTCTTTCCAAAAGGGTCTTCTCTCTACCGAAGGTCCCTTCTCTCTTTTATACTCCCTTCCTCTTCCCCTTCTCATCCTTCACCTCATGATTAGACTGCTGGTTTAGATACTTGTCCCATCCACCTTTCTTGAAGTCTCTGGAGATAGGGACCAAGTTTCAAACCTGATATTCAGGTCTCATTTCCCTATTGATGCGGCCAGAATATCATATGCAGAGCATTCAATGCGGGGGCGGTGATAAACAGCTTTATCTCAGATATTCTATTATCCTTCTTCTTATCTTCCACGTGTACCGTATCTAGAACGTAGCCTGGGGAACTTCTAGAACATAGCCTGTGGATTTTAACTAACCTTTCTCCCACCTCGGCTTCATATAGCCGAGGACACAATCTTCCTCGGACATACCTTTTCAGACATTATCTCTTATTTGTTTAGTATTTTCTTATGGGTTAACATTCATATACCCTCGGATCATCCTGTGTCCTCGAACTGGGCTTTTAGCCCTAAGAATACTCTTTGGGCCAAACCAGGTATATTCCTTGACCCAATGGCCCTACAATAGCCCCTCAAGATTCTCATTTTGCTACCTCAAGAGGAAAGGAGGATCTCGACACTTGTCACCATTCAGCTTATGTGCACCATACATCTTTTACTGACAGGGATGATGATTTATGAACTGCCTCTAGCACGTTCCTGACGTATCAGTATGCGAAGCATCCCTAAATTAAATTCTGACATCTTTCTGTCCCCTACGCCTAGTGATATGATGTGCATCCAACGGTTGAGGATGTCATAGAGACATAGGCGGGGAGTTTCTTGCCTTTATGATTTCAACTGGTATAAAAACCAATAATTCAAATCATTTCACATATTACAATACCTACTCAGCGTATCTGCCAATTTTTTGCAATCTACACGCCTTCACATTTACCTAGAATTAGGCCGAGGTGACTCTGTCATTTTTAAAGTAAGTTTCCCAGACTCCATCTTTCATTATTTCTCTTTTTCTCTCTCTGGTGTTTATTTTTCCTCGGCTCATATAATTTCTTAGTTCTTCCCTCACATCCACACTTTGCTCCTAAACATGGGTAGATTTGCATCGCTAGTAGATTCAAGCGAAAAAATAGAACATTTTAAGGCTAGGTACCAAATTCCACCGACGATATCTGTCAAATATTGTTCGGAAGGGGAGTGGTACGAAAAAAGGGCAACGGGAGAGGTAGTAATCTCGATGATAGCATTCATAGGAGGGATGAAAATCCCAATGGGAACCGTTACTAGGGATTATCTTAGGGCGTTTAGATTAACCCCTACCCAGTGCGCCCCAAACATGTTTAGGATTCTAGGTTCTATAGATGCCTTGAATGAAAAGATGAACCTAGGACTCACCCATCATGATGTGAACTGGGTTTATAACCTTCATTACTTAAAGAAACAAGGTGGATACTATCAAAAATCTAGATATCTAGAGGTTAGGTTAATTAAGTGCCTCCCTGAATCCAACAAGGGTCTGAAAATGACTTCCTACTCATATCAGGGGATTGGCTTGACGGCCTTCCTTGTCCGACAAAGGAGAGAACACCAGGTGAAGTTCCGGATCCGGTTAAATTATTCAGAACCATTTTTCTTTCAATCCTATATTTATATAAAATATTTATTTACTCCAATAATTTTTTCTTCCCAACAATTTTTTCAGATCCACACGCAGCAGATCGCCATCCTCATCTTGTCGATTTTGCAAGATTAGACAGGATACTACAGGCTGAAGTTTTTGTACACTCAGACGGCCAACTCCGAGCGGCTCATCTAATCCTCGGCTACGATCCTATCTCCAAGGCTTTTCAAGCGCCGAAGTGTGTGATCAGAGCTAAGGACCCACGTCTACGCCGGATAAGTGTTGCTGTCGAAGGTTTCCTGCTACCTGAGGGAACTGTTATTCCTCAAGTCACCTTTATCACACATCTCGTATCACCCCTAAACCTATACCAGACGGTATTCCCTTAATCCCTCTTCTAACTCAACGCATATCTGGCGAAGCAACCTCTTCCCAACCTAGTATAAAGGAAAAAGAAGAGATTGTTGAAGTATCTGATTCTGAGGACGAGTTTGAGGTTTTCAATCAATCCCTTCTCCTGAAGACCAAGTTGCTATCCTCGGCGCATCCTCCTCGATCCTACCAAGCATTACCCAACAACTTGACATCATGGGCATCCAACGAAAGCCAAAGCCAAGTCTCAAGGATGTACTGGAAGCTCAAGTGGGGACCCAAGAGCTTCCCAAGGTACCTCAAACCAAAGTCAAAGATAAAGGTGTTGAGAAAATCCCTGAATCCAAGATCCCTCCTCCTCCTCCTCCTCCTCCAACCCAATCTCAACGCACTAACCCGGCTGACCACAAAAGAAAAAGGGATTAGTCAAAAGGGAAAAACGCAATTAATGGAGGGAAAGACTCTCTTCCCAAGGAACATAAGCTTGAAAAAGGGGGAAAGCTGGCCCGTACAGTGCAGAAGAGGTCAGATAAATGGACCGAGTCCCATACTGCTGTACATTCCCCAATCTGGGCCCTTGAGATGATCGTTGATGACTACGCGGTCACTGCCGACGCAACCATTAGGAACTCTAATGCAGGGACGGCTGCTTGTGTAGCAGATGCATTGGAGCACGCCTTACTGTTACCCGAGGACATGGGTGAACTCAGAAGGATGAGAGATCAAAATGTCTTCATGACTTTGAAGAAGGAGCTTGCTATGGTAAGGATCTCACACAAGTCTTGTTTTACCTCCATTTTTGTTACATTTGAAGAGTTCTAACTTTGTTTTTATGATTTTGTGTTTCCTATGCATAGGCTGTTCAGTCTGCTCACAGGGTAGAGCAGATTGTTATTAGCACTTAAAAATCCCTCAAAGCCAAAGAATTAAGGCGTGACAACTCCTAGAGGATCCTTGACCTGCAGAAGAAGAAACTAAAAGAGGTCTCGGATAATCTGACCAAAGTAGAGAGTGATAGGTCCAGTTTGGATGCTACTCTAAAAACAACTGAGAAGCAGGCTGAGGACCAGAGACTTCAGCTTAGGCAAGCTGACGAGAACTTCACCGCTACAAAAAAATTGATTGAGGGTCTCAAAAATGATTTAAAGGAGTTGGAATGGCAAAAGAGGAGGCCATCAGGGCTAAAGAAGAGGCCATCCAAGCAAAAGAGAAGGCTGAGAAGGCAAAGAACCGAGCTGAACAAGAAGGTTACGAGGTCGGCGTAACAGAGACCACAGAAACTTTCAAGGCTCAAGTTCCTGAGGTATGTAGGCATTACTGCCTCCAAGTATGGAATGAGGCACTCTCTCGAGCTGGGATTGAAGCTTCTTCCATCCTTTGGAAGGCAGAGAATGTCTACTTCCCCCCAGCCATCCGAGCCTCTGCCACCCCCCAAATCACGGATAGTGCTGACATACAAGGAGTAGAGGACAAACAAAGTGAGGTAGCTGAAGATCCCATCTCCGATGAAAATCAGCCTCCCAAGCATGATGAATTAACAGAAGGGGTGGCATATGAGGATATACAGCCTTCCAATGACCCTAAGGAATCTTCCAAGGACAAACAAGGTGATCAGACAATGAAGCTTGTCCTAGCTACAATTCCGATAGCCTTGAGAGAAGATCCGAAAGGCAAAGGGATAGCTACTGAATCCTCGGCGCAACCTCAGCTTCCAAAAGATCCTACAGGCCCTCTAAAGATAAAGCTAAAGCCATGATCATTCTCTTCTTCCCTGCTCTTACTTTTACCTTTATCATTTGTAATTTGACTATTTCGCAAGTATTTTGTATTTCCAAAGAAATTTTGAATCAATGAGAGAAGCAAGTTTATCTCTTTTATTTGATGCTGGTTTGTTTATATTTGTTCACGATTCCTGATGTTTGTTTACCACACTTAGAACAATAGTTTGTTTTTACTTTCATAAAATAACTAACAATCCTAAGGAAGCAATCTGGAATGATTTAGGCAATATGTTCAATATACCTACAAATGCATTAAGTGATGCTTATGGGCTTCTACCCATATATCACTATATTTGGGAGTCTTCAAGTTTGGCGAGCAGAAGCGTAAACTTAGGCCTGGATCCAAATTAGTCCTAAACAGGCTGAGGATCAATTAAACTTTGACCAATGCCTAATAAAATACCAACATACATGAGATACACGGATAACAAGAAGTGCTAATTTCCCGAGAGTAGAAGATCCGGGAACCAGTCATAAACTAGGATTTGTTCAACTCTTAATAAGATATCAATTTAGACGAGGTATATGGTCCGAAGATCCAGGCATGACCAAGCTTCAGTTTGATACTTAGAAAAAATGAACTGAAGTGTTAATTTCACCAAAGTAGATGATCCGAGGACCAGACATAACCAAGGTTCTGTTCAACACTTAATGGAATATCAATTTAAATGAGGTATGTGGTCTGAGGATCTAGGCATGACCAAGTTTTAGTTTGATATTTAGAAAAAATGAACTAAAGTGTTAATTTTCCCAAAGTAGATGATCCGAGGACCAGACATAACTAGGTTCTGTTCAACACTTAATGAAATATCAATTTAGATGAGGTATGTGGTCCGAGGATCCAGGTATGACCAAGTTTCAGTTTGATATTTAGAAAAAATGAACTAAAGTGTTAATTTCCCCAAAGTAGATGATCTGAGGACCAGACATAATTAAGGTTTTGTTCAACACTTAATGAAATATCAATTTAGACGAGGTATGTGGTCTGAGGATCCAGGCATGACCAAGTTTCAGTTTGATATTTAGAAAAAATGAACTAAAGTGTCAATTTCCCCAAAGTAGATGATCCGAGGACCAGACATAATTAAGGTTCTGTTCAACACTTAATGAAATATCAATTTAGACGAGGTATGTGGTCCGAGGATCCAGACATGACCAAGTTTCAGTTTGATATTTGAAAAAAATGAACTAAAGTGTTAATTTTCCCAAAGTAGATGATCCCAGGACTAGACATAACTAAGGTTCTGTTCAACACTTAATAAAATATCAATTTAGACGAGGTATGTGGTCCGAGGATCCAAGCATGACTAAGTTTCAGTTTGATATTTAGTAAAATATGATAATCAACGCAATACAGTGTCAGTAGAAACTAAAAATGGGCGAGGTGCCCTTTTTTTAATAATAGTACCTTCTTAGTTTATTTACATTCCAGGGACGTTGTACAACATGTTCATCTAGATCTTCAAGATTATAAGCCCCTATGCCCGCGACTGAGGTAATACGGTAAGGTCCCTCCCAGTTAGGCCCCAGTTTTCCCCATGCTGGATTCTTCGTGGTGCCCAAAACTTTCCTCAGTACCAAGTCTCCAGGTGCAAGAGGCCGTAGCATTACATGAGAATCGTACCCCTGCTTGAATTTGTGTTGATAATAAGCTAGGTGGACCATGACATTCTCTCGTCGTTCCTCAACTAAATCTAGACCTTTCTCCAATAGATTATCATTACTGCCTGGAGTGAAGGAGCTCGTCTTTAGCGTTGGGAACCGAGTTTCTAAAGGTAATACAGCCTTAGCTCCATAAGTCATAGAAAATGGTGTTTCTCCTGTGGACCTTCATGGTGTAGTTTGATATGTCCACAAGACATGTGGCAATTCTTCCACCCATCTTCCTTTAGCATCATCTAACCTTTTCTTGAGCCCATTGACTATCACTTTATTGACTGCCTCGGCCTGTCCATTCCCTTGAGGGTAAGCTGGAGTGGAGTATCTGTTCGTGATGCCTAGATCACTATAGTGTCTCCTAAAGGCCTTACTATCAAATTGTAGACCGTTATCTGAAATGAGAGTGTAAGGGATTCCAAACCTGGTAACAATGTTCTTCCATACAAACATCTTTGCTTCCACGTCTCTGATATTTGATAATGGCTCAACTTCAACCCATTTGGTGAAATAATCTGTTCCAACGAGAAGCCACCTTCTATTCCCTACTGCTTTGGGGAAAGGCCCAACAATGTCCAAGCCCCATTGTGCAAAAGGCCAAGGACTAGACAGAGGATTAAGAACACCTCCTGGTTGATGTATGTTAGGAGAGAATCTTTGACATTGATCACATTTCTTCGCATAATCCTATGCTTCTCTCTACATATTGGGCCACCAATATCCCTGAGTAAAAGCTCTATGAGCTAAAGACCTTCCTCCAGTGTGGCTTCTGCAAATCCCTTTGTGCAACTCCTCTAAAAGTAGCTCTGTTGCTTCCGGGTGTATACATAGCAAATATGGTCCTGAAAGAGAGCGTTTATATAATTTCTGATCCTCGGACAGCCAGAACTGAGGTGCTTTCCTGCGTACCTTATTTGCTTCAGACTTTTCTTTGGGCAAGATATCATTTTTGAGGAATGATACTATTGGATCCATCCAACTAGGTCCCACCCTAATTTGATGAATTCGGGTGGCGCTAATACTCGTCCCAATGGGTTTCAACAGATCTTCAACAAGAATAACTAGAGGTAGGCCTTGCGCCGAGGATGTTACGAGTGTTGCCAAAGAATCAACATGGGTATTCCCATACCTGGATATATGTAATAAGGAGAAAGATTCAAATTTGGTTTGTATATATCTGACCTGGGTTAGGTATCCTTGCATCCTTGAATCTTTTGCTTCTAACTTCCCTTCCACTTGACCTACCACCAATTGTGAATCCGAGAACATTTGTACCGTTTTTCCACCCATTTTATGAACCATGTCCATTCTGACCAGTAGAGCTTCGTATTCTGCCTCATTGTTGGTGGCCGAGAACCCCAATCTCAAGGATTTCTCAAAAGTAAACCCCTCATGGGAAACCAGAACTGGCCCCACACTTTGATTTGCTGCTCCGTCAACATATACTTTCCACAATGAAGGTTCTTTGCACGAGATCATGCCAACTGATTTTTCATCCATGCTTGATCCTTTAACATTCTCTTCTAATGAGGGCTCAGCAAACTCTGCCACCAGATCCGCAATGACTTGTCCCTTTACAGAGGTGCGAGGCATATATTTGATATCAAAAGCCCGGAGGATAGTACCCCATTTGGCAATCCTTCCTGTGTAGTCAGCACTCCTAAGGATAGACTTAAAAGGGAGTTGAGTCAGAACAACAACTGTATAAGACTGGAAGTAATGGGGAAGCCTGCGTGTAGCGTGCACCACCGCCAGGATTGCCTTTTCCAAAGGTAAATAATGTACCTCAGCCTCATGCAGAGATTTGCTCACATAATAAACTGGCCTCTGCACATTGTTGTCATCTCATATGAGAAACAAACTAACTACATGATTAGCCACCGCAATATACGCAAACAGAACTTCATCAATTTTTGGTCGAGACATAACAAGTGGTCGTGAGAGATACTCCTTAAGTTGTTAAAATGCCACAGCACACTCCTTGGTCCAGTCAAATCCCTTCCATTTGTTCAGCAATTGAAAGAAAGGCCTACACCTATCCGCGGACCGAGAAATAAACCGGTTGAGGGCAACAATCATTCTTATCAGCCTCTGAACCTCTTTAGGATTCCGAGGTTGGTGTAAGTTGTTAATGGCCTTAACTTGGGCCGGATTAACTTCAATTCCCCGGTGAGTTACCATATAGCCTAAAAATTTGCCCGACCCCACACCAAAAGAACATTTAGAGGCATTAAGTCGCAATTTGTACCTTTTCAGCGTTTGAAAAGTGTCGTTCAGATCTTTCAGATGTGTGGAGACCGTTTTGCTCTTCACCACCATGTTGTCCACATATACTTCAATAGTTTTTCCCAACTATGGCTCAACATCCTAGTCATCATCCTTTGATAGGTAGCCCCTGCAATCTTTAAACCGAAAGGCATTACCTTGTAGTGGTAATTTCTCGTAGGAGTGACAAATGCAGTCTTCTCTTGGTCCTCCACTGCCAAAGGTATCTGGTGATAACCTTGGAAAGCATCCAAAAAACTCATCCGAGAATGCCCGACAGTAGCATCCACCAACTGATCTATCCAAGGCATTGGAAAAGAATCTTTAGGACAAGCTTTGTTCAAATCTGTGAAGTCCACACATACTCTCCACTTCCCATTTTTCTTTTTTACTACCACTGTATGAGCCAACCATTCAGGATAAAATACTTCTTTGATAGCACCAGCTTTCTTAAGTTTGAGCACCTCTTCTCTGACAACTTCGGAATGTTCTTTAGAGGATCGTCGAGGTGGTTGCCTCTTCAGTACCACAACTGGATTAACATTCAAATGATGACAAATGAAACCCGGATCAACCCTATGGGCTTCGTAAGCATTCCATGCAAACACATCTACATTTCTCTTCAAAAACACAACCAGCTCTGCTTTCTCATCATGCAGTAATTGAACTCCCACCTGAAAGAACTTCTCAAGGTCGTCGTCTATAAGGACCTTCTCTAGTTCCTCACATACAGGTTCTTCTACTGATGGTACACTGGTCGTGGCCAGAGACTTTGATTGCTATGGCTTTTCGTCAGCCAAGCCCGAGGACTCCGGTTCAAGTTGATGTAGAATTGCAACCGTGATGCACTGTTGAGCCACAGATTGACTTCCAAGCAATTCCTCGACCTGATCTCTAGACGGGAATTTGACTTTAACATGAAAGGTTGAGGAAACGACCCCTAAAGCATGCAACCAAGGTCTTGCCACAATGGCCGTGTAGGGAGAATAGGCGTCTACCACAATGAAATCCACGTTTACCACTTCTGGGCCTGACTGCACAAGAGCCTAATTTGCCCTTTTGGTATGACAACCTTTCCTTTAAAGCTTATCAAGGGTGAATCATAAGCTGTAAGATCTTCAAGTTTTAAGTTTAACCCTTTAAATAGGTTAGGGTACATGATATCCGCACCACTCCCTTGATCGACCATCACCCTCCTCACATCATAGTCCCCTATCCTCAAGGTGACAACCAAGGCATCATCATGTGGTTGGATAGTCCCAATTTTTTCCTCTTCCGAGAAACCCAAAACTGGTAGGATATTCGCCTTGATCCTCTTCGGTTGATCCCTAGGTTCCTCAGCCAGGGTCCGAGACACAGACATCACTCTGGAAGGATGTGAGCCAGTCCTTCTAGGTGCAGCAAAAATAATATTGATTGTACCGAGAGGAGCCTTTGATGAGGTGCTACTCTAGTTTGCTTCCCCTGAGTGGTGTCCTTGCCCATTAGGCCGATACAAGAATTGCTTCAACCTTCCCTCTTTAACCAATTGCTCTAAATGGTTCCATAGTGTCTGACAATCCTCAGTGGTATGACCCCTCTCCTGGTGATAATGGCAATGGAGGCTCTAGTTATGCCTCAAGGGGTCCGCTACCATTTTGTTGGGCCACTTGAAGTATGACTCATGCTTGATTTTCTCTAACAGCTGTTGCACTGGTTCCCTAAAAACAATATTAACCACCTGAGGGGGGGGGGTAGGACCAGTTTGCCTTGGAAAATCTCTTCCAGGCCTGTTATTGTTGTATTTGTCCGACCTGAAATCCCTCATCTCCTGAGGGATAACCTTCACCTTTCCTTTCCCTTGCTGTTGATCTTCTTCAACCCTTTTGTATTCATTGATGCGATCCATGAGCCGACGTACGCTCCTGACAGGTTTTTTAGTCAGAGACTTCCTCAAGTCGTGTTCCGTAGGTAGGCCAACCTTAAAGGTCCTTATCGCCACATCGTCGAAGTCCCCGTCAATCTCATTGAACATCTCCCAATACCTGTCTAAGTATGTTCTCAGGGTTTCTCCCTCTCTCATGGTTCTTAGGGTTTCTCCCTCTCTCATGGCCATGGACAGTAATGAATCCAGAGGCCGAAGAACCCTACTACACGTGATGAAACGAGAGCTAAATGCCCTAGTAAGTTCCTTGAAAGAATTAATAGAACCTGTCCTCAAGCCATCAAACCACCTTATCGCCACAGGTCCTAGGCTGGAGGGGAAAATCTTGCATATCAAAGTTTCATTCTTAGAATGTACTGCCATCCTTTGACTAAAATGACTTACATGCTGAACAAGATCTGTTCGGCCATTGTAAATAGTGAAGGCCGGTTGTGTGAAGTGCCGAGGTAGCCTTCCTTCCTCCAACTTGCGTGTGAAAGGTGATTTGGAGATTTGATGCAATGCCCTACCCATAGCATCGTTTCCCAAGCCCCTAGAGGAATAGTTTTTACCCTTCCGCCCATGCAAGTTGTCTTCCTCGTAAAAGAAAGATTCATCTGGGGGAGTTCTGGACCTCTGCCTGTAATTGTCATCCCCGGAACCCTCAGAGGAGGGATCGGAGACAGAAGTAGTTCGCCTTCGCCTTTCGTGACGCAACTTCCTTTTTAGGCCCTCAATTTTTTTCTGCATGGCCTTGGTATTTTCCTCGTGAGGAACTCTGCTTCCCCCTCGTGAGTGACTCCTACTTCTGGTAGTGTGCATAGTATGTACACTACCCTTTCGGTTTTCTTCGTGCTCAAGATGCAAGGAGTGATCCTCATCCTAGGACCTCACAGACTCCACACGGTGTTGTGGTCCTGAGCCCACCATAATGTTAAACCTGTTAGAACACAAGATTTCTCACAGACGGCGCCAATTGTAAGGACACAATTCGAGCCCAGGCCTACAATCAGAAGGGAATGGGCTTGAAAGCCTTTTTACAATGAAATTTGTAGAGAATGGATTTCAAATCTAGGTTCTAATGATGTTTAAATAGCAAAGAATGATGGGCTTTGGGCCCAATGACACTTCAAGGAGTGGTTTAAATGAATATGAATGAAAAACTTCTCCTCGGACACAATCCGAGGATAGTTTATATTACTAGTGCTCAAGATAGTTTACAATTGTGGACAGTTAGGTTTACAATATACTTTTCTTTCTTTTCTTTCCAAGAGGGCCTTCTCTCTACCGAAGGTCCCTTCTCTCTTTTATACTCCCTTCCTCTTCCCATTCTCATCCTCTACCTCATGGTTAGACTGCTGGTTTAGATACTTGTCCCATCCACTTTCCTTGAAGTCTCAGGAGATAGGGACCAAGTTTCAAACCTGATATTCAAGTCTCATTTCCCTATTAATGCGGCCAGAATATCATATGTAGAGCATTCAATGCAGGGGCGGTGATAAACAGCTTTATCTCAGATATTTTATTGTCCTTCTTCTTATCTTCCACGTGTACCGTATCTAGAACGTAGCCTGGGGAACTTCTAGAACATAGCCTGTGGATTTTAACCAACCTTTCTCTCACCTCGGCTTCATATAGCCGATGACACAATCTTCCTCGGACATATCTTTTCAGACATTATCTCTCATTTGTTTAGTATTTTCTTATGGGTTAACATTCATACACCCTCGGACCATCCTGTGTCCTTGGATTGGGCTTTTAGCCCTAAGAATACTTTTTGGGCCAAACCAGGTATATTCCTGGACCCAATGGCCCTACAGCCCCCTTTCCCAAACTAATTAGGGAAATGCCCCTCTTTTGAAACTCAATTTTCTCAAAATCGAGTTAAAAAAAAAAAAAATTTCTAGAGCCTTATAGCGACGTTTTAAGGACCTATAGCGGCGTTTTGTAACTCGAGCTTTTTTACCTATAACTCGATTTCATGAAGCTCGAGTTACAAAATGCCACTATAGGCTCTTTAAAACGTCGCTATAGGGCTTAACTCGATTTTGAGAAAATCGAGTTTCAAAAGAAGGGCATTTCCCTAATTAGTTTGGGAAATGAGGGCATAATGTTGTTTTTTTTTTTTTTGCGCAAAAAGGGCATTTGCCCATTTTGGCCGAGAAGAAAAGGGGCCGCCCTCTTTTTCTTCTCCGCACCAATCCTTATTTATTGCTATATCTTTTCTTTTTTGGGTGTATAGCTAAGCCCAGATGTCACCGCCTATAGGTGAAGGGGCAAAAGCCTGGTGGGCGACTCCATAGCTGACTCCTATTCCAGATATATGCTTTCGGATCAGAGATGTCTTCTTCTTTGGAGCCATTTTTAGATGGGCTTTTTAGGAAAACGGTTATGGTTAGGGTTAGGGTTAGGGTTTTGGATTTGGGAAATGTGTGAGAAAGAGAGAGAGAGACTTTTCCTTTTTTTTAAGGGTTAGGGAATAAGGATTTGTATCTATTAGTATTACTAGTCGAGTATGCTTCCTCTAATATTTCAATTGTTTTTGCCAAGAGAACTCAATTGGTTTACAACTCTTGATATTTCCATTAGAGAAACTTAAAAAAAAAAAAAAAATTTCAATAATTTTCCTTGTAAAAATTGTAATGTTTAGTATTATATTTTTTAAACAAAATAGAAATTCAAAGTAGTGTAGTGATTTGATCAATGACATATGTGTTTGCAAACTTGAAATTGCATGATATAGTGACTGATACATATACACATGTTTCATGCATACTCAATAATGCAAATATCGGTTTGATAAAAAATGCAAACATATTTCAATTATTTTTTTACATTCTTGATTGTGTGTTATTAAATTTATTTTTTCTTTTGTTGGACTTTGTTTCAATTGTTGCAAAAGCAACTAAATTTGAGCAAGAATACCATATTTAAAAACAATTGTTGCTCATATAAATCTTAAAAAAATGTTATCAAAAGTTCGTTACACTAATAATTAATACATCACTAAAAAGAATTGATATGACAAAATAAGTATTTTGATCCTATTAGTAATCTTTTTAATTACATAAAATAACGACTACAACGTTGGTTCCATATATTTATTACATGTCAATGAAAAGGATTTAAGAAATCTAAATGGTTAATATTAATTTTAGAGAATTCACAAAAATTTAATTTAATTTTAGATGGCTTGTATGTCAATTGTTATCAAAGCAACTAAATATGATGAAAAATGTCATATTTTAAATTTATTATTATTATTGTAAGTGCACAATTTGTACCCGGTCCAATCACTAGATGGACTCAGGCCCAAAGAGGCTTATACAATAAAATTTGTAGAGTGTGAGCTTGAAACCTAGGTTATGGATATTGGGTAAAGAGAAAAATAGGCTAGGTTGTCGTTATCCACGTATTCAATAAATGAAAATAGCAAAGAAACTCTCCTCGGACGTAAGCCGAGGACCACTTGTATAGCCTTTCTTTCTTTATGCAAAATATTACAATTACAGTTCAAGTATTCAACCCTTTCTCTCTCCTCCTTCTTCTTTTTATTCTCCGATCCCCCCTTTCTTTTCCTCTCTTGTTCTCCTATATCCATCTTATTCTTTCTTTCTTCTTCCACGTGTAACACAGATCTTTTTAATAGATACTTGTCCCATCCGCCACCTTCTTGAAGTCTTCAAACAATAGCTGAAAGGCTGAATATTACTGTTCAGAGGTCATTTATCCATTAATGCGGCCAGGGAGGTAGGTGCAGGGTCTTTAATGTGGTGGTAACAACCTTTTTCCTCTGATATTTCTCATATGTTCTCCCTTCCAATAACTGTGTGGATCACGCTTTTACCCAATAGATCTTCCGGAATTCTCTCTCCAAACACCTTGACATGTCCTATGACTTTTACTTGACCCATCTGAGGAGATACTCCTCCTCAGACAACTCCTCCAACCCCTGTAGCATGAACTGGCTTGCGGGCCTCACAGGCTCCGCTCGGACAGGCTTATACCACCAAATTAGGCCCAAGGCCCAAATGCATATTTTAATCATTTTACCCCCACAATTATTATTACAAATAAAATATTTTTCTTACAAAAAAATTATAAAAAATAATAATATAAATTCCTTTAATATAAATAATCAATGCACAATTATGGATAATTAATATATGAAATTACTTTATTGGCTAATTCAAAAAACTAGTTCTTTGATATAAGTGCAAACTTTGTTGAAGTAAAACGTAAGTATATAAAGAAAATCTCAAGAAATGCGAAATATAGCAAAACTCCATGCTCTTCCTGTGGGGAATAAAAGGACCCAAGTGGGCATATGGGCCTTTGGACTGTAGCATGGAGGGCCGACCTACTCCAGAATTAAACTCTACGAATTGGCCCATACGCCGAGGATCCGAGGATACAGCCGATGGTGAGCTTCTCCTCGGACAGATCCAAGAGAACTCAAAGCTTCATTATGAAGGTCAAGGCACAGCTCTGGAAAGACTAATGGTTAAAGGGGGAAACCCTGAATCTTCAAGGTACACCGGTGTTAGAAAAATACCAAAAGAAAAGGCTGCCACCACCACATTAAAGACTCTGCACCTACCTCCCTGGCCGCATTAATGGGGAAGTGACCCCCTGAACAGTAGAACTGAAACTTCTGGTCACTATTCAAAGGTACTAAGAAAAAGAAATATCTAGGGGGAAGGGGTTAGAGCAACACGTGGATAAAGTATCAGAAAAAGAAGTATTTAAAGGGGATGAACGCCAAAGAAAAGGGAGATCGGTAACTAAGAAAGAAATTAAGAATTGTAATCTTTAAGGAAGAAAGAGAAATAGTAAAGGAATAGTCCTCGGCACAAGTCCGAAGAGACCCATTTGCAATTATCATTCATTATTTACAAGTGTTTGCTTATAAAAGCCCGTTATCAAGTTCTCAGTACCTTGAATCTAGATCTTAAACCCACGTTCTACAAATTTTCATTGTATAAGGCTCATTGGGCCTGAGCCCATAATCTTCTTTGGGTCCAGGTGCAATTGTGTACTTACACTTCCATATGAGGCATCTATTTTATATATACTAGTCGCTAACCCGTATGATGTACTAGATAGTTAATGATTGTAAAATATCTTCATTATTCAATATTTATAATATGAAACAAAGATATAAATATTTTGAATAAATAACCATATTGTGTCTTTTTTATAAGATGAAACAAATGCACCCTACTTATATTTCATAAAAGTTTAAAAATGGTAGAAACATAAGTAATGCGCCTTTGTTTCATCTTATAAAAAAGACACAATATGGTTATTTTTTCAAAATATGTATATCTTTGTTTCCTATTATATATATATATATATATATATATATATATATATATATATATATATTGAATACTAAAGATATTTAACAATTATTGACTATCCAGTGCATCGCACTAGTTAACGACTAATTTGAATAATTAGTGAGTCATAAGTACATTATCTATCTAGATTTAGCCATGTGTTTGGGCCGGATTTAGATGAAAATGGTAATATAGCTTATGTGAATAATATAATTAGATTTCTAAAATTTTATTATATGATGCATATTAAATCTTAGGCAAAGAGTAATGGAGAATTTTATCATTTTAAGCACTATGTGATATGAGATGCTTACTAAATATTATATATTGCACACTTGCTCGTCAGGGTTCAGGTAGTTGGAGAAGTCATGCCAAATAACATGTTTCTTTAATCAACTTTAAAACATGGAGCTTTGTTGGATATACTTCTTGGCCCTCTAAACCACGACTCTTAATGTTTCCCCAATGAGACTCATGTGCTTGGATCATGATTCAAGAATAATATTACTTACCATGGGCTTTGATGAGATAATTTGCCATGAGTTTTGATGATGTCGTGGGACATGAGCCCAATTGATGAAGTAGAAGATCCGAGCCTCAAACCCATTATGTGATGTAGAGAAAATGTGGATCGAAAGTTTGCTTCAAGAAGTTGGGCCATGAGCATAATCATGTAGTTGAATAAATTATAGGCTCTTTTAAGCTTTAAAGGAGATTTACCTAAAAATTCATAACAATATTGACTTGTCGAGCTACCAATGAAAGTGTCATATGGCATGAAAATAGAGTTCTAGTAAAAAAATATATAAAAATTTTATTTTAGATTTCTTGATATTTTTTCATAATAAAATTTTAATTGGAGCAAGAATTTTATCATATTTCTTTCTTTTTTTGAAGTGATCTTTTTTTTTTGGTTGTTGTTGAGATAATGCCTGGGATGTAGTTTTAGATGGAATAAATGTTTTGGGGAAAGAGATTAATCGGGTCGATATTTGGAGCGGAGCCCTAACCGCCTTTAACATATATGCGAGGTGAAAAATAAAAGATTTTTTTTTTTATATTTTTTTTTGGTTGCGCAGTGTATCTCAAGCGCTTTCAATGGAGATTAATCTGTTCGTGGCTACGAAGGGTAGAAAGATCCTGTGAAATTTTTCAAAGTGAAGAAGACTGGCCAGTGAAAGACACCGCCGAACCCAGTACAAGCACTTTGAGACTGAGAGCTCTACCAACTCAGCCAACCCCCTGGGTTAAGGTGAAAAATAAAAGTTGTGTGCTTACTGAAACAGCATCGCATATATACCCAACGCGACAGCCTTTTGCACACCAATAGTCTACTGATTTCTCCAACTCCATTCTAAACCCACACGCCTCCTTTTACATTATCGTAGCTCCTCGTCTCTCTCTATCAATCTCTCTCTCTCTCTCTCTCTCTCTCAAAAACCCTAACACAACTCTTAGCGCCCACTTCACTATGGGTACGTTTTCAAATCTCTCTCCGTGACTCTCTCTGATTATTGTGTATCTAAACTTGTGTTTTTTAAGCTTTTATTCCCACATGCATTTTTCAAAACAATCTTTTACAGATCTTTGTGTTTATATGAGCTCTGATCTGAATTATCTTAACTTTTATCTGAATTTATCAATAAACTTTGCGAATTTTTATTTCCCAGTTTTTTTTTTTTTGTTTTTGTCTATCTTTTAGGGGATTAGATAAGAAAATCTATTTTTTTTTAAAATGGAATTGTTGTTAGTTATAAATTGAGCTTGGATTAGTGGAGATTATTGCTCTCGCAGGATGTGAATTTTGAGAAATTAATGGAATTTACTTGTTTAAAATTGTAGATATTGATGAGAAAAAAATGGTAGATATTGAGGAGGAGATCCGATCTTTACAGCTCGACTCGGGCGATGCTACTGAGATGATAGGTAAACTTGTTTTTCCAATAAATAATATGGATGGTCGAGTATTGTTCTCTGTTTGAATATATATATATATATATATATATATATTTTTTTATATATATATATATATTTTGTTTATGGTTTTATTGGAACTTAGCGGAAGATAACAATGAGGTTGTTAATGCTGAAGATGAAACTGCACAACATGAAGAACTTGAGAAAGTGGATAAGATGGAGGAAGGTTGGTAGTCTCATCAAAGTTTTGTATTGTAGTCTCATCAAAGATTATGATGTATGGTTCTCTTTTATTGCATGCGGTTTCTAGTTACGTTCACTTGTTATTCTAATTGGTAAACTGTTGAAAACAAAGATATTGAATTTCTGGGAATCTCATTAATACTCCAATTCAATTATGAAAATTCTTAGAGTAGTTGAATTGGCGTGGGAATATAATTGCAGTGTTGTATCCTACTTGAGCTTTTTAGACTTTAGTTTGTAATGGAGTGTTTGGGTATCTAATCAGAGTCGGATTATTTCATTTTGTTGACATGTTGATATAGTATATAAGCTTTAGTGGGCTTTGATACCAATTTGATGCAGGATCTTAACAAATTCAGCTCTAGATTAGGTTTCTTAATAAGTTTTTGAAGGTTTTTTTTGGATGGGGTTTGATGTTTAGGGAATTAGGGATGTTTGGCTACTAAATTTTTTTGAATTTTGAAGGAGTTTGATCATTGATGGATTTTTGGTGTGAAAACAATGAACTGGGGAAGAAAAGCAAGTGGTAAACCCTAGGCAATCACTTTCCAAAGCTATCACACTTAGGGAGGAGGTTATGTACGCTATTATGGCTTTTCATTAATATGTTTTATTTGTGAGAAGCACGAATGTGACCTTTGTTGCTTTTATCTCAAAGAATTTCAGAGCTTCAGACATCAAAGATTTGAGACCCATTAGTCTCATTGGGAGTGCGTACAAGATCCTAGCAAAAGTCCTCACTAATAGGTTAAAAGATGCGTTAGGGAAGCTTCTCTCCCAATCCAAAAATACATTTATCAAAGGTAGTTAAATTCTTGATTCAGTTTTGATTGCTAATGAGTGTATAGTAGATTGAAGGCTGGAATAACATGGGTGTTGTGCAAGGTCGATTGGGAAATATCTTATGACCACGTGAATTGGAATTTTCTATTGTACTTGCTGGAGCGGTTTGGTTTTAGTGAGAAGTGCAGAGCTTGGATCATGTCTTGTTATCAACTGTTCAGTTTTCGATTCTAATCAATGGAAGTTAGAGTGGGTTTTTTGGTAGCTTGAGGGGTTTGAGACAAGGTGATCCTTTGTCGCCTCTTTTATTTGTGATTGTGATGGAGGCTCTTAGTAAACTTCTAGATAAAGCTGTTGAGGGGCAGTATCTTCCATCTTTCTACAGATGATACACTAATATTTTGTGGTATTGATCCAGATGAGCTATTGCGTCTTAAGTGTATTTTACTTTGTTTTGAAGCTGTTTCAAGGTTAAAAATAAATTTGATTAAATTATAGCTTGTTCCTGTAGGGGTAGTTTAGGATATGGAAGAGTTGGCTTTTATTCTGGGATGTAAGGCTTCTTATATGCCTACGAAGTACTTGGAATTATTGTTAGGAGCTAAATTTAAGTCCACAGAAATTTGGAATCCTATTCTTGAGAAGATGGATAAGAGATTGGCGAGGTGAAAGAAGATATATTTGTGTAAGGGGGGTTGTCTCACTCTAATTAAAAGTACTCTATCCTGTTTGCCTACTTATTTTCTCTTTTTATTTCCAGCCCCTGCTGTTAGCATTGCTTGGCGAATTGAGAAACTTCAGAGGAATTTCTTTTGGGGTTGTATGGGTAATGACTTTAAATTTCATCTTGTAAATGGGAAACAGTTTGTGCTATTATCCAGTAGGATGGTTTGGGTGTAACAGATGTTGTATTGTTTAATAGAGCGTTTGTGGGAAGTGGCTGTGGTTTTTTGCCAGAGGAGAAGGCTATGTGGAGGAATTTAGTGGCGAGTAAATATGGGTGTGTTTGGGGCTGATGGCATTTGAAGAAAGTGCAGGAAAGATATGGTTTTAGTCTTTGGAAGTTTATTAGAATGGGTTGGGGGCAGTTTTCCAGATTTATTAGTTTTGAGGTTGGTAGTGGTACCAAGGTCACATTTTGGGATTGGTGGGGCGGTGATGGCGCTTTGAAGGATTTTTTTCCAACTCTTTACAGTACTGCTCTTATTAAGTCAGCAGCTGTGGTTGATTATCTATGTTGGAATATGGGGTCCATGCATGGGCATGTTACATTTTGTAATGGCTGTCCACGATTGGGAGTTGGCAATGCTAACTGAATTTAATGGAAATCTATTTGGAAGGTTAAAGTCCCTTTAAAAGTTTCCTTCTTTGTGGGGACTGCCATGGGGAGGAAAATTCTTACTCTAGAAAATCTTTTAAGGTGAGGGATTATTGTTGATTGAGTTCCTCTCTCTTATGGCCCATTTGGATTGAGGGGGAGTAGAGTAGATTTGACCCAAAATTAGCCTATTTTTAACCAACTCTACTCTACTTCCCTCCGCTTCCCCTCCTTCCCCCCTCAATCCAAACGGGCCCTTAGAGTTTCTTGACAAGTTTCTTGACTCTTGTACTTTGTATTGATTATTTGCCTCTCCGGTATGCATCTTGTGTACATGAAGCTGCCTTTTCTTTTATTAATATTTTTTTAATAAAAATTAATGATGTTGAGGACATTACATTTTTATAACCAGCAATGTTTACTTTTATGGGTCATTTGGTATAGTTGTTAATTGTGATTGTTATTGACTAATATATTTGATCTTGTTTGGGGAAAAACCAGTCCCTGGTTTGCTTTCCTATGGAAAGAAGTGAATTATTCACTCTGTAGTTGCTTGCTTTTATATGTTGATCACTTGTTCATTGATGCAAGCTGCCTTCATTTTTGCATTAGTGTTGTCTTGATATCTGTGATATGAGTTTAATATATAAAACGTCATCTGAGGAGCTTTTTTGCCTTGGGTGGTTTCAGATTCAAAGGAAGAGGTCCATAACCAGGCAGTAGAGGTTGAAAAGAAAGGTTCTGTGAAAGTATTTTTTGATTCTAATGTTTGTTTTCATTGGTTATAATTATTTGCAAATTTTAATTATTTTTTTTAGCCATGGGCTTTTGCTGTTTGTGTTCAATCCAATCCAGTTATCGTTTTATTGTGCTGACTTCTTGGCTTGGAATTATAGTGAAAGAGAAGGAAAACTCTGCCCTAGATGAAGAAGCAACTTTTGAGAAGGAATTACCGAAGAAGAGACACTTGAATGTTGTCTTCATTGGCCACGTGGGTACGTTGATCCGCTTTATGGCTTTTCTTAAAGATAACATGTTGGTGATATTATCTATTCTCTTTTTTGGATGTTTATCTCTGACTGGCTAATTGATGTTCCCATAGTTGACATGTGTGTTGTCTGCAGTAGAGATACACATTGTAGTTATCTGGATAAGTAATGATGATGGTTACTTTTTTTATTTTTTTATTTTTTAGGGTGGGGAGGGGGTGTTGCTTGTGTTAGGGTGGCTCTCAAACCCTGGCCAATCTTACGCTAAGGGAAGAAAAATTTTCTGTACACTTGTAGGATGTGAAACTATGTTTTGGCTGTATTTCCTTGAGTAGTTTGAGAATGGAAAAACAAAATGTGATGAAAATATGAGATTTTTTTTGGTGAGTAATATGAAATTTTATTAATACAGGGGAAGCACTATAATGAGAGATTCCTAAAGATTACAATTGAAGGTTCAAACTGTTCATGGAATCAACTAAATTATAAGACATCCCTCAATCATCGTGCACCATTAAAATAGAGAATGCTCAAAATAGACTTATGTTCAATTATAAATCTCTCCATTCCAGCAAAAGTTCGTTTCACTCCCTCCAAACTAACCGCATAATACAATTACGAGTTGTAGATCAGATGGAACTGTTATGATACCTTGCATGCATCCCTTTCTAGCAAGAGAATCGATCACCTTTGACAGCATTGTCCAATGTACCCAAAAATCTGACAAGACTAATGACCACAAATCGTCGGCAACTAGACAGTGAAGCGAAAGATGATCCATGGATTCGCCATGCATGCAACACTGGTGTACCAATCCATTTCCTTGGGAAATGCCTTTTATGAGCAACTCGCAAGCACTCATAATGCAATCAAACATTAAAGAAACCTAAAGCAAAATTTTGCTGGTATGGAAGAATTCAGGCATGCAGGGGACATGTAAGGAATGTCAAGGGGGATCTATAGGTTTCTTATGAAGTTAATATTTTGTTTTCTGGAAATCAAATGGGAGAAACTTAGTGCAGGATTGATTGTCAATTTAGAGCCTCCTTTGCTTGGTAGGGTGGTGAAAATTTGATTGAGCAGAGCTTGAGTAGGAGTAAACAGGAAGAATAATTCAGTGGAATGTAATTCTCTTAGAGAAGTGGTTCACTCTATATATATTATTCACATCAGCATTATATTTGTGAACGGCTACACACACCTGCTAAAACAAAGATAAATTCAGAGAATACATGAATACGAAAGAAATGAACTCCTGATTAATTCATGTATTCTCTGAATTAATCAGGAGTTCATTTCTTTCGTATTCATGTATTCTCTGAATTTATCTTTGTTTTAGCAGGTGTGTAGCCGTTCACAAACATAATGTTGATGTTAGTAATATATATAGAGAGCATATAGTGCGTTGGCAGTTGATGGTGTGAGATCATATGGTGGGGATCACTCCTTGTGTGGATAAAAGTGTAACTTTATTATGACTTAAAAATTTGTTTGATACAGTAATTAGATGCTGTGGCTGTTATATATATATATATAAAAGATGCTGTAGTTGTTACTCTCATTGTGTTCCCATAATTCGTTTGGTGTTTTGGACAATTGGTGACTGAAAGGGGAACTAGGGGAATTATTGGTATTGTGGCATCTTTTCTATAGATAAACCTTTTCTTTTGCATTTGTTAATTTTGTTCTAACAAAAATGCTAGGACCACAACTCCACTCACAACTCGCCACGTGGACAAGTTGTGGCAAAGTTATGTCAAAAGTTGTGGTCTTAGCATTACTCTTGTTCTACACTTTGTTGGGGAGAATTTTTTTTTTTTTAAGTCACTATGCTGGGGAGTTTATAAAAAAATGTGTAAACAAATGGATTGGGAAAATTTTAAAGGAATGAAGGGAAATTGTGTGTGTTTGGAAGTTTATAAAGGAAGGAATTTGATGCGGTGAGGAGAACTTAGATCTAGTAGAGGGGTTTAAGAAGAAATCTTCAGCAAATAAATAAGATTACAGCTAGGAGAAGAAAATAGTTTTGAAGTTGGAACAATCAAATATCAATTTCTTGGCTTAAAGAGCTCAGAAAGTATTCAAATATGGAATTTTATAGATTAAATAAGAAAAGATTGTACATTGGCTCAAAAGAGACTGTTTATAATATTCTTTAATAACCCTTGAATCCTAAAGTTTCATTTTATGTATAGCAATTGATTCTTAACCATCCAGCTTCATTAGAAGTCACATGTTAGTTACATGACCTTTGCTTCTTTTCTTGAATTACTTGATAGTTATATACTTTCCATGCATCTTAGTTTTGACTTTTTGCAGGTTGCTTAGTACACTGCCTGTGTACCCTTGGTTTCATTGTACTCTTCTATTTAAATTTAATGAAGCATTATTACTTTTCAAAAAAGAAAAAAAGAAGAAGTCACAAGTTAGTTAGAGCATCCACAGCAGTGGAGCTAAAAAATTAGCTTTTTAGCTTCACCAAAGATTACTTTATCTATTTTACCTATACATATCTACACATATGCTACAGCAGTGGATCTATTTTAGCTTTCAACACAATAAAATAATATAAACATCACAATAAAATAATATATATCCTACAATAAAATAATATATCCCACAACTCAAAAAACATTCATACAACCAACCACAACCACCTTTACCATCAGCCACAGTCACAACCACCACCACCACCACCACCACCAGTCCACAGCAGCAAAAAAAAAAAAAAAAACCAACCGAAATCTATAATCTTTTTCCTCAACCCAGACCAAACAAAATCACCAATTATAAACAAAATAAAAATCATCAATCATAGAGCTGGGCTTCGGTGAGGAGGACAATGTCGGCGTGGGTCTGATCGGCGGAAGAGAAGTGGATTGAGGCGGAGGTCTGATCGGCGGATTGGCGGTGAATCGGCGTTGGGTGAGCATTGAGAGTGAAGCTGATTGGCGTGGGTCTGATCGGCGGTGAGCTTGCGTGGAGCTGAATCGGCTTGGGTCTGATCGGCGGTGAGCTTGCGTGGAGCTGAATCGGCGTGGGTCTGATCGGCGGTGAGCTTGCGTGGAGCTGAATCGGCGTGGGTCTGATCGGCGGTGAGCTTGCGTGGAGCTGAATCGGCGTGGGTCTGATCGGCGGTGAGCTTGCGTGGGTCTCAGCTGATCGGCGTCGGCGTGGGTCTCAGCTGACGTTGAAGGCGGCGTCGGCGGCAGTGAGCTTCAGAGTGTGATTGTGAAATGGAAATGGAGAGGAGAGAGTGAAATGGAAATGGAGAGGAGAGAGTAGCTTCAGAGAGTGATCTATCATTTTTTAATCATGCCCGAATAAAAAATTATTTTTTTTTATAACTTTCAGCTACAGTGCTCATGTATTGATACATGAGCACTGTAGCGCAAAGCTAAAATTTTTTAGCTTTGCCTCCACTGCTGCAGGTGGGTTTTTGGGGTTTGAGTGGAGCTAAAATAGCAATATAGCTATTTAGCTCTACTGCTGTGGATGCTCTTACTTGACCTTTTAAAATGCTAAATACATATTGATAAATTGAACATAACATTGAGAAATAAAAGACTAGTCTTATTAATTATTAAACTTTTGGGCCTTCTTAGTTTTTTTCCTAGATGCTCTTGAATAATAATGTAAAGGAAAGATATATATATATATATATATATATATATATATATATATATATATATATATATTGTATTAGCAAACTCTACAGCTTTTATTATTATTATTATTATAATTTTTACAGATAAAATAAATATTTCACCCCCATTACATGAAAAGAACGAGTTTTCCTCCCACTTTTTAGAGGAATGCTTTGGAAGGACTAGACTGGAATGTTTATTCCCTCAAAGTCATTAAAGATAAAAATCCCATAAGATCCATTTCATTCCATTACTTTCCCCTCTCCCAAACAAGTTGATAGAGTATATGGATGTGGTTCATCCATTCTTATTTTATGCTTTATAGATTTTTTTTATAAGCAAGAATAATTTTATTAGAATAAACTAATTCCTGCAGAGAGTGCAGGCAGTAGCCAAAGAATTTAAAAAATATAGCAAATTATGTACAAAAAGACACAGACTCTATAAACAATGGAATGCAATCTCTAGGTGGAAACCCCAAGCACAAGACCACTCAAACAAAATGCTTATGCTTCATAGATTTATAATTATGTTTTCTGTCTTAATTGCAGATGCTGGTAAGTCCACTACTGGAGGCCAGATACTTTTCCTCAGTGGTCAGGTAGATGATCGGACAATTCAAAAATATGAAAAAGAAGCAAAGGACAAAAGTAGAGAAAGCTGGTGAGATCATGCTTCACTTCTTAGCTAGTGTTAATCAAGGTTTGATGATGTGTGTCAGAAGATTCAAGGAAGAAGAGTCTGTAATTATTTTCCTATAATTTTTATGTATATTGGAGGTTTAGTGTCCCAAATTAATTGGTCTCACACATCTATCAAATTGAAAGATCGATGTTTATTTTAAGCAGTTTACTATACACTGACAACTGTCTACTGAACTTCTGGTCTAAATTCTTGTTTCATATTTTCTTTATTAATAAGAAGCATAGCTTTAGGGGAAAAATGAGAACCCTAGATGAGATTATCTTACAAGATGTCAACACTATTTTACTGTTTTTTACCCTAAAATGAGATAGTGTAATCTTGTACTGATATCTATTTTGGATATTGTTTTTACTGGAAATATTGTAGAACATTGGGTCCTTAAGGAATGCTTCTGCAAGAAATGATTTGATTTATGCAATTATGCTAAAGGTGCTATAAGGATAGAGAGTTTAATTTAGAATTACTTGCGATGATCAGTAAGCAGAAGGCACACCTTTTAAAGGAGTACATGGCCTCAGAGCATAACAGGAAAGGATTATGATCTGATTATCATTGGGATTCAGCACTTGTTGTAGTTATTTAAGTCCCTAATAAAGGGTGGGGATAGGACCTTGATGTCCAAGAAAAGGATCATATTTATAAGTTAACACATAAGTTGTTGGGCCAATGAGCTCTAGGTCAAATGGCATCTCTTTCCTTTATGGAGCAAGGTGCAGGGTAATATTTTAGGTCCAAGACCTATTGGGTGCATTTGTAACTTTCAAGCCAATGCGCCTTAAGCTCAAATGACATCTCCTCCCCAATTAGTAAGGGTGGAGGGTAAGATCATGGGTTCAAAAACCACTTGGTGCAGGTATGAACACATTGTACATAATTGTACTTTTCTATTCAATAAAACTTCTATTACCTATCCAAAAAAAAAAAACCCACTGGGTGCAGGTGTGAACTTACCAATAAAAATGTATTCTACATCCTTTTTGTGATTGATCAAGAAAAAAGTGGCTTATTGGTACAAGACAGTGGGAATCTAGAAACTTGGGGATTTAAAAGGATACAGTGTCCTTTTGCTTTCTTTGTGTAAACAGCAATAAATTTTTTTTTTGTGCCTATTTTAATTTACAAAATAAAAGTTTTAGCTAGTAACTTTTGTTGAAAAAATTACCCAATAACTTCCACATTCTTAATTATTCCGTTTTCAGCTTTTTTTTTTTCTCATTTTGATGGTAACTTATTCTTGAATATGAATGATGAATTTCACTAGCAATTGATAGTAATTTAATTATGTGCATATGTTTTTTGGCATCTTTGTATGCTCAATTGTGTGGCTTATATGTTCTTTAGTCATATTATTCCTTGCCCCTTTTCCCCTTGACATCCTTCCTGCTTTTTCTTCTTGATGGATGAATATCTACAAAGCCTGTTGTTAAATGATCCTTTCAGTTGAAATTGCATCAAAATTTATCGTGAAAATCCAGGGCATGGCTTAAATTCTCTGTTAATTCTTTCTCCTTAGCTGACTACAACTGTTGTTATTGTCCTAGGTATATGGCTTATATTATGGACACTAATGAAGAGGAGAGAGTCAAGGTATGATTCAAATAATATAATGATAAAATTGGCTTAACTTGACAGGCTATATCCTCTTTTCTATTCATGAAACTTTTCTAATCATAGATATTATTTCTTAATAAGTAATGAGAATATTATTAGAAAGAGGAGTTCTAGCTCAAATGGTAGTTTTTGCTCCATAAGAATGTGATGGGGGGTTATGTCGTGGGTTCAAAACGCATTGGGTGCTCATGTAACTTACCAATAAAAAGGAAGAATGTATTTTTTAGACTGAGGAGAAACTGTTACGTTCAGAGATGTTTAGAACCTGCTATTTGGACCCACATGTATGTACCCTAGATTTTTTTTGATTGATAAGTTATGCACTTGATGGGTCTTGAGCTTTTAACCCCCAACTTGTTTTTTTTTTTTTTTTTTTTAATTTAATAAATTTTTATAATGCTGATTGCAGGGTAAGACTGTTGAAGTTGGAAGAGCACATTTTGAAACAGAGATGACAAGATTTACAATTTTAGATGCACCGGTGAGTGAACTTTAGTGTCCTCAGTACTGTTTCCAAACAGACTCTGTTTGTTGCCTTCCATGTTGTTTAAATCATGTGTCCACTAGAATAACTAAATACTGTGTGATGCGAGTATAAGTGTTAGATATGGTGTCTCATATTTTAATTGAGATGTAACGCTCGTCTCTAGTTTAGGGTCCTGATGGGCAGATTGTAGCTCATGAGGCCCAAGGCGGATAATTTATTTTTTGTTTTCCTGGTACAAATTATAGGTTTGCGGGTGCGGGGATTCAACCCCCATTGTTGGGGATGACAACGGGGTGGGTTGGGGTTGGATCAGGGGTGTCCCATTTACCTTGTCCACTCTTTGGGCACTTACTGTATTTTTTGCTATTCATATACGAAATTATATGAATAATCATAAAAGATTGCATTTGACTATCTGGTTAAAATATTTTGCTTATAGTGGTCTAGTAGATTGACAAAGAATTGTTCTGGTCTATATATATTTTTGTTGCAATTCCTGTTTTTGATATCCTTATTTTCCCTTTTATTTTAAATACAACTTTCAAATTTTGGCTTCTTGGGGAAAAATGATTTATTTGTTATTATTCAGGGTCACAAAAGTTATGTCCCAAATATGATCAGTGGTGCATCTCAAGCTGATGTTGGCGTTTTGGTGAGTGCCGTTATAAATTTCCTGCTTGAGACAAAGTGATCTGCATTTTTAACATTTTGTTATTCTCTGCTTCAATATTTGATGTGTCTTGCATTTGGATATTTCTCTCTCTCTCTCTCTCTCTCTCTCTCTCTCTATTTAGGTAATTTCTGCTCGAAAGGGGGAGTTTGAAACTGGATATGAGAGAGGTGGACAGACTCGTGAACATGTTCAGCTTGCTAAAACCTTGGGTGTGTCAAAGCTGCTTGTTGTTGTAAATAAAATGGATGATCCTACAGTCAATTGGTCAAAAGAAAGGTGCTTTTCCTCTGTATAAATTTGTATTTTGTGCTTGTCTAGGCTAGTGTTTTTCAGTAGTTTCTTCATGTTGCATGTCTCCCAGGTACGATGAAATTGAGTCCAAGATGACACCATTTCTAAAGGCGTCAGGATACAATGTGAAGAAAGGTATTGGAAGATTGTCTTCTTCTTCTTTTTCTTTTTTTTTTTTTTTTTTTCCCTTTTGGCTTTTGCAAATCTTGTTAGTATTTTACATTTTTTGTTAGCTTCTAGACATGTTTGTATGAATTTTTGAATGGTATTAAAATCTATTGATAGAGATGTTTTCCTGGAATGCAATGATTTGGATTGTTAGAGATGTCTTCTGGTATTCTTGTAAGTGGTGATAGTCTAATGTTTTTATGGAACCCATTTTTGATGGTATATTGTCTGCATTGGTTGGTAATGGGATGTCATCAGATTGTAATAGCCTTTTCTATTATTACCATTTTTCTTTCATACCCACAATTAGATTTTGTGGAAGACTCTACTAGGTTTTGTCAATGTAAAAATGTTCCGAATGAGGAACTGGGGTGAGCCCAGAATATGATGGCTTGACTCCACCTTGATTCTTTTTGATACTGTATGCCTTTGGCAGATGGTGTGGTTTTTGGCTTTTCCTTGAAAGGTGGCTCTGTAATGGCCTATGTACTTTTGATGAGTGGAAATTTTTGGGACCTTATAAAGTTTATGATTAGGTATTAGTTTAGAGATATCTTGGCCATCAATCCAAGAAAGTATACATTTTTTTTTTGAGGGTTCAAAAGCTGGGCTTCATTGGGAGAATAATTAGGCCTCATTAGTGGCACATCCCAGGAGAGTCTTACTGATGTCTTGAATGAATTTGAACTCTAAGATGTGCCTGAAGCTGGTGGGCGTGAAGTTTAAAATGCTGGAAGAGCTCTTATTTGATGATTAATATTGTAAATTCTTTAGGATTGGCTAGAGGTATGAGTGATTGTAGGAATTTTGTGCCAAATTTTTTGATGCTCACATCCAAATATAGAGCATTCCATTTTAAAATTCAACTCAGCTGAGCCATGTAGGTCAACTATTGATTTAAAATTATGTATCTCTAAATTAACTTCAACCATATTTTTAAAGCAGTTTTCTGAATCTGCCAACCTGAATTCAACCAAATTGCTTCTGTTAATTGATCTTTGCTTGATGAGTTAAATCATTGAGCATGTTTTTAATGATGGGGCTGTTGTGATTTCGAGTATTAGTTTATTGTTTTTTTAATGTATGTGGTAGCCCTCATTATAAATGGGTTTGGGACATTTGCACAGTTTTGAACCAAACCTCTCCTCAGGCCATTCTAATTTTTAAGGTAAAAGATTAGTGTGATGCTTTTAAGCAAGATGAGCCTATGTACATAGCTTGTCTGTGTGGTACCTTAATTGATATTATATTGTCTTACAGGTACGCCGTAACAAAAAATGGATGTTATGAATTGATCATCGTGTTGAAAATTCTATCATAAATGTAATTTGAATTTCTTCTTTGCAGCAATAAAATTATTTGTAGATTTTGAATATGTGATGGTTTGGTTGCATGGGGATATGGGAATCTTACCAGTTGCACTAATTTTTTTTACTTGCAGATGTCCAGTTCCTGCCTATATCTGGTCTGATTGGTACAAACATGAAAACAAGAGTGGATAAAAGTGTTTGTTCTTGGTGGGGTGGTCCCTGCCTTTTTGAAGCACTGGATGCTACTGAAATTCCTCAACGAGATCCCAAAGGTCCATTTAGGTGCGATTCAGTTTTTAGATTTCACTATTTTTTAACCAAACTTGTAGTCTGCTCACTCTCAGCTTAATTACTTCTTCCATTTTCACCCCCGCCCTTTCTGCAGTCTTAGTGGAAACCATTCTTTTGCTTTACAAGTCTGATTTGTTGTTCATGTTTTAACTCATTTTTTATTTTATTTTTCTGTCACCAATGAAATGTACAATTAAAGTGTACATTGTGTATTGGATTAGGATATGCTTTTATTTAGTCAATTTCATGCCAGTTATTGTTGTTATTATTGTCATTAAATTTTTTTATTTGGTAGAG
This sequence comes from Castanea sativa, assembly GCF_040712315.1. Classification (NCBI taxonomy): domain Eukaryota; kingdom Viridiplantae; phylum Streptophyta; class Magnoliopsida; order Fagales; family Fagaceae; genus Castanea; species Castanea sativa. Next base: position 27,836,953 of record NC_134016.1, read on the forward strand.
CTACATCATATCTTAAGGCACCTGGAAATTTCAGATTATGTTTATTTTCAACAGTTATTATTTTTCTTGTTCATTGAAAGGAACGCAAAAAAGGGCTTAGCCCTTGCACATGATGGTATATATGAGATACGTGAGAGGCAAAGGAAAACTGACGAAAATTCTAGCGTTATAAATGTCACAGAACTTATTTGATAGGTTATTTTTATTGGTAAGTTACCCATGTACCCAATGGGTTTTGAATTCATGACCTCACCCTCCACCTAGCACTTGCAAGGGGGAAGGAGGTGCCGGTTGAGCTTGAGCTCATTCGTGCAAATGTCTCTGAACTTTAAGAAATACATGATCTAGTCCCCAAACTGCCTCATCCAATCCTACATTGACCTAATAATTTTATTTATTTATTTTAAAATCTTAATTTGTAGAAGTTGGTTCCTTCCCCTCCAAATATTCCACAAGGAAATTAATATGTCATTCCAAACAATGCTACACTGTCAATTGAGTAAGCCTCTCTAGCACACCTCTAAACAATACTATATCAATTAGTTAATACTCTAATGTGTTTTACACTTGTTTGATTACAATGTAATCTAGTTTCTCACCCAATTATTTTCATATATAAATGATTTTCTGGATTCCAATTCTGTTACTTGTTCTTATGAAAATGTTTGTTGTTTAACAAATTTGATTCCTGATTGCTTTTATCTTGGATATATGGTTAAGAAGAATTATTGACTGATCTTATTTATTAAAATTTCATACGTGTAGGATGCCTATTATAGACAAATTCAAGGACATGGGAACTGTTGTCATGGGCAAAGTAGAATCTGGTAGTGTGCGTGAGGGTGATTCCATGGTGGTCATGCCAAATAAGGTGTCATTCTGAACCCTTTTTTTTAAAAACATAGATGAACTTCACACTTTCTAAATGTTGATTGAGGAGTTTATATATTATCTGCAGGCTCATGTTAAAGTTCTTGCCGTATTCTGTGATGAAGATAAGGTTAAACGTGCAGGGCCAGGTGAAAATGTACGAGTTAGACTATCTGGGGTTGAAGAGGAGGACATATTGTCTGGCTTTGTTTTGTCAAGCATTTGTAAGTTTTATTTACTGGCTGTACACAATCTTCTATGTAGTTTTTAAAAGGGTTATTTGAAAAAAAAGTTTTTTTAAGGTTTTTTTTAATAGATTCTTTAAACATCATCATACTGTAATTTTCTCATACCATAGTTTTGCTGAAGGAGAAAGCATCAAAGCACTCACTAATGATACTCACCAACTAAAGAAATACACCCAAGGAATATAGTGCTAGGGATTGAAATGCTCACCTACTCTAACAAATCTGCTAAAGAGATACAGTGCAAGGAACTGGCCACCTGTTAGAATCCACCAAAGGATAAGAGTAAAAACAAGAAATCTATCTTCTGAAGAAGCCAAAGACTGATGTAATTTGCAGTAATACTTCTAGCTCATTGGTACAACACTAAAGACTTATATAAGACCAACTTGGAACAACCATCCAAGTATAAAAAATACATTATGGTAACAACTAGCAGTGTCAATACAAATATTAATGAAATATTAAGACTTGCATCCAACAAGACTCATTAACCATATTCAGGAACTAGGAAAGAACCCTGAAAATCATATACACAAGACTAAGACTTGAAATAAAAAAAAGAAACTAGAGAAGCCCTTTTGATGCGTTGGAAACTTAACAGTTAGAGCCTTCCCATGATGCATGGCTTGCATGCTAATCCTTTATCTGGAAATACCATTTTTATTTTGCAAACGCCTCATATCAGAAAACTAGTGCCATTCCCTAAGTTAATTATTTGGACACAAAAATAAATGATTGTACCTAGTTCTTGAGGCTCCGCTTTTTCTGGTTTTGGCATCGGTTGTTGTTAGCTTTACCTTCAATTTTTAGAAAGGCTGATACTCAGACTCGAGCCCGAAATATATGTTACAATTATACCAAAATTTTGGGATGCCCTTGGGACACACTGGTGTCATTTTCATAGGCAAGCTAGTCCTTGACTTATAAAAGAAATCGTTACCGTAGTTGATCTCATGGTGTTTGTTCTAATAATTATTTTCCCTTTTTTTAAAAAAAAATTTTATATAAGACACCATTTGAATGTTACAAGAAAAATTGCATTAATATATTATATTTCAGATTTTAATCTAGTGCGCTAGTTTGTAGTTTTTAATTCTAAATCAGAAGCAGGTTATATATACATATATATCCTTACCAAATAACAGATTCTGATTTACTTCTTCCCCCATCCCATCCCAATTTTTTATATTTCTTTGTGGGGGAGGGGAGGGAAGAGGGTGTTCTGTTGCTGTATGAGGTTTTAAATTTTCTTTTCTTCATGCAGCAAGACCAATACCTTCTGTTTCTGAGTTTGAAGCCCAGTTGCAGATCCTTGAGTTGGTGGACAATGTATTCGATAAACTCCAATTTTCTATCTCTTGGTTTGGCTTTTCTGTAATCTGCATTTTCTTCTTTCATTATGTAATATTTGAAGTACTGTGAATGTTGCTATTGTCTAGGCAATTTTTACTGCTGGCTATAAGGCTGTCTTGCACATTCATGCTGTTGTTGAAGAATGTGAGATTGTAGAGTTGTTACAGCAAATTGATCCAAAGACAAAGAAACCTATGAAAAGGAAAGTTCTCTTTGTGAAAAATGGTGCCATTGTTTTATGCCGTGTTCAGGTTGGCTTTGTTGCTTTACTAGTAATAAACTTCATACAACATTTTCTGTTTGAAAAATTTGAAACTATCATTAATGTTGAAAATAAATCTCAAATAGAAATTTGGCAACCTTCTTCTACAAGCTTGTGTAAATTTCATAAATGTTGAAAATAATTTTCAAGTAGAGATTTGTGGCTATCTATTAGAATTATGGACACTCATCCCCTCTATACCCCTTTCAGATCTATAGTTTTCACTAAAAAATTCTTGATTGAAATTCGTTGGCATTTTTTTAAAATTGATCCTGTTGTTGATTCTCAGGTGAATAACTTGATATGCATTGAGAAGTTCTCAGATTTTCCTCAACTTGGAAGGTTTACTCTTCGTACTGAAGGTAATAAAATGATATTGCCCTTGTATTGTTGAGCATTGATGTTATAGTATATGTTCTCACATTTATTCCCTTTTCTCCAGGGAAAACAGTTGCAGTGGGAAAAGTCACTGGTCTTAATTTTTCAAGTGCGTGAACAATTTTTAGCATAAGAGGTGAGGAACTTCTAAGTGCTTCTTGCCTCATCCTTCCGTCATATGCATTGTTGGTGTTCTCTCTGTCCTCATTCATCAGATTTGGTGAACTGAGAATTTAGTGTTTTTTTAGCGAGTGAATAATACATTTGCTAATGAGTGAAAAGGGAGTGTTTTTTTTTATATTAGTAATAAGAATCGTATTAATCATGAAGAAAAAGCGAATACAGCAAATACACGGTGTTCATGATGGTGAACACAAGAAACAACAACAAAAAACAACAATGATACAAAAAAAAAAACTTAAGGGGCAATTCTAAGAGAAGTAAGAAACACCAAGATAGATGAACAATTTGAAGAATCCCAGCACCTAGCCCAATCAAAAAGAGTACTCTGGCATAAGGCTTGTAACTGAACAAGCAATTTCTCTTTAGCCTCAAAGGAGCGCCAATTTCATTCCATCTAAACAACCCATATCAAATAGCTAAGAACCATATTCCATATGTCCAAAGAAAATTTCCCCTGCCAATTATTCCAACAAAACACCAAACTCTCCCTTGAACTTGGCATGACCCATTGGATCCCGAAAACTTGTAACATTTGCACCCACAAAGAGTGAGCTACATGACAGTGTAGGAGAAGACGATCCACAGATTCCTCATTACAATAGCACATACAACACTGATTCATCAGAAGGAGACCCCGGAGCATCAAATTATCTAAGGTATGTATCCGACCATGAGCTGTTGTTCACATGAAGAAAGCCCCCCTCTTAGAAATCTTGACTTTCCAAATACCCTTCCAAGGGAAGCTAGGGATAGAAGTACCCCTGATCTTATTGTAAAAGGACCGAATATCGAACTTATCACTCCCATTAAGACACCAATGGGGACTATCACACCCAATGCCGCTTGGAATTCGAGATTGAATGAAATCAAGGAAAGAGATGGTAGCTTCTAATTTCCCCTCATGAAAATCCCTATAAAATCTCAAGTTCCAATATCTATCATTTCCACCCTCCTGATGACACAATACATCAGCAATGCAAACTTCCTTGTCATTTGAATTGAACACGCATATAAGTGAGGATATAGAGCATTTTAAGTGAGGTATCCTCAATCCACCTATCATGTCAAAAAAAGAATGTGAGAGCCATCACCCACCACTAGAGCCAAATGTTTGGAGAACCTCTCCCAACCGTCATTAATACCACGCCAAAGACCACGCCCGTTGGCCCTTCTACAAACTTTAGCATTCCACCCCCCTTGATCCACTCTATATTTGGTGGCAATAACCCTCTGCCAGAGATGAGTTCCTTCTTGGCCAAACCTCTATAACCATTTCCCTAATAAGGCTTGATTGAAGTGAACTAACTTCCTAATCCCCAAACCGCCCATCTCTAATGGTGAACACACCTTCTCCCAAGTCACCAAAGATTGTTTGAAACACTCCTTTGAAGACCCTATAAAAAATTTCTCTGAATACACTCCAATCTATCAGCCACAGCTATAGGGATGGTAAATAAGGATAGGTAGTATGTAGGAAGGCTAGAAAGGGTGCTCTTCGAAAGAGTAAGTCTACTACCCTTAGACAAATACAGGCGCTTCCAACCAAATACAGACGCTTCCAACCAAATAGTTTTTTCTCCATCTTCTCCAAAATAGGATTCCAAATGGGTGCTGTCTTATACGGAGTACCCAAATATTTCATAGGCAGGCTACCCACCCTACACCGGAGAATGTTAGCCAAAGCACCTATATTACCAACCTCCCCAACCGGGACAATCTCACTCTTCCCCCACATTTACTTTCAAACCAGTAAAAGCTTGGAAGCAAGACAAAGCCAGCCTAATGGACAACAACTCTTCTATAGAAGCATCACAAAACAAAATGGTATCATTTGCAAACAGCAAATGTGATATGCATACCCCAATAGAGTTAACTAGTCCCACATGAAAACCATGAAGCAGACCACTATCCTCAGTTTTCTTCAGAATCCGACTTAATACTTCCATAATCAAAAGGAAAAGAAGAGGGGGACAAAGGATCACCTTGTCTCAAACCAAGAGAATTTCCAAAAAAACCAGCTGAGGATCCATTCTCAAGTTAAAGGATCTTGACTTCCTCCTAAGGATTTTCTGGCATCTAATTGCTTAATAATTGAAGGTTTAACTGGTTGAGATCAAAATATTACAAATAAAAGTTTGAACTTTGTTGTTTCTGAATAGATTTGAATTTTTAAAATGGTGCAATGTCTAGTTGAAATTTGGAATCTGGCATTGACCCTGTAATTTTATTTGGTATTAATTTAATCTCATTTTACCTGCTTTTTTTCCCATTACTTACCTCTATTGCCATGCCCTTCTACCAACACTGAACATACCACAATCAATCTGTTAACATTGTTCTTTTATTTGCTGCCTGTTCGTTGCGATAGTTTCACTTGTAATTTCTCTAATCTCAGTTTACTTGCTTCTGATCCCTTGCTCTCCATGCTCTCCATTGCTTGGCACTTGTTCTCCAATTCAACATGCTAATCTACTTATATTATTCTTCTCTCTGCTGCATGTTCACGACCACATGTACTATTAGCAATTATTGTATTTCTTTTAGTCTAGCTTGTTCAGTAGGATATAATTAATTTTTTTATGTTTAATCTCTCTCTGCACTGATTTTATGAACGTTAGGGAAATTCTTTCCACAGGCTTGTATCACATAAATTAAGGGACTCCTAATCACTATCCCTTGTACCATCAAATCACTTTGGACGTGGTTTATATACTGAAAGCTTCATTGCATTTCCAAAATGGTTTTTGTGAGTGTTGGTTTTTCCCCTTGCGTTGCAAGTTTTCTGATATCAATGCGATTGTTCTTTGACAGGCAAGCAGAGTCAGTTGGACTTCAATGTTACATTTCATGGCAGCATGACAGGTCTGACTTAGTGCAGCATTACATGCAACTCATTGATAGCTATCGATTCTGATGTCGTCTGCCTTATATAGAGTAGTAGTTTTATGAAGAGTTAATTTTTGTTGCTATGCCCGTTCGTTCGGATGGGGGCTTTACCGGGCATTGTTGCTTTGGGCATTTTATGGGTGTACCTTCTGATATTTCACCCATTGCCATCTTTTAACTTAAATATAGTTATGATTAATAGTTTTGAATCGGTCTTATCTGATTATTGTTTGGTAAAGTTGGTCTGTCTTGTTTTGATACCCTTAAGGGCCCATCTGAATTGATTATCAGTTTCTATTTTGATTTTGATGTTCAATTATGCATCTATTTTGATTTTGATTTTGATGTTCAATTATGCATTAAGCTGATTTCTGGTGCACATTTCTTCAATGGAAAAAATCTTCATGTTATGCCTTAGAACCTAATTATTGACCATGAATGATTTGTTGAGCAATGAAAGCAATGTTCTCCCAAGTATCTTCCACAACAACAGTTCCAAGAATCTTTTTACTTTCTTTTAACAAATTAACTATTTGTTAAACAAGACAGCCTATCTACGTGGAGCAAATGCACTTAAGCTTAGGCAGTGACACCATGTTGATTTAACTTAAACGATTGTCATGCTCTCATTGGATCAAAAAGCGTTGGCTAATAAATGCATTCCTTCTTAATTGCTGACTGAAGTACTACATAAATAAATAAGAGAAATGTAGGAGTTCATCAGTTCCTTTTTGGCTTGAAAACTATCATTTGAACCGCCTAGCTTAGAAGTGTCTCAACCTCATCAAAATTTAAGGTACTTGGAAAGCTATTGGTTGAAAATTGCGGCAAAATTTTGTGGTTTAGTGGTGAGGGGATAAAAAAGCAGTTGAAAAATTGCATTTTATAAACTATTCTTCAGAAAAATTGTATTTGTAAACCAGTTCAAAAAAAAAAAAAAAAAAAAAATATATATATATATATATATATATATAAAGTATGTTTAAATCACGTTTAAAACTTTTTCAACATTAATCTAGTTGCTTGGTTTGTTAATGTTTCCACTTTGTTCTTCCTCTCCCATTTTGTCACGTATTCGTGTTTGTAACTCAGCCACTTGAACTCTGGACTTTTCTGTTTTCTGACATTCTCTTATCCGTCTTTGTTCAAGTTCTTTAGTAATTCTTCCATTATTCGTGTCATCTTTGCCTTTTCTTTTTACGATGTTATATGTCTTGGTTGTCCCTGTCAGTATTCCATTTAGAATTCTTGGTCCGTATTCATTACTTGTAACACTGCGTTTAACAATCTGTGTCATACACAAGCCAATTTTTTTTTCGGCTCCAACACAGATCACTATTCACAGAATAATATCAAGGGAATGTTAGGAGTTTTTGTTGTATCCCAGTATGAAAAATATTCTTCCATTGTTTGTTGGGAGAGCGAAGAAGCAAAGTTTCATCTATATTCAAGAGCGAATTTGGCATAAAATCCGTGGGTAGAAAGAAAAACTCCTATCTTAAGTTGGAAGGGAAGTGCTGATTAAAAGTGTAATTCAAGCTATGCCTACCTTTACCATGAGTGGTTTCAAACTTCAAAGGGCCTGTGCAAGGATATTAAGTCTTTAATCCGAAAATTCTGGTGGGGCTATACGGGTGATGGGGCTTTGGAAAATTCATTGGGTTGGGTGGAACAAGCTGTCTTCCAAAATGCCAAGGAGGTTTGGGTTTTAGAGATATTGAACACTTCAATCTTGCTCTTATGGGTAAGCAGGTATGGTAGCTTCTACACAATCCAGAGATTCACTCTTCTACAAAGTCTTTAAAGCCTAGGTCTTTTGCAATTGCTCTATCATGGATAGGAATGTCAAAACTAATGGCTCTTATGCATGGTTAAGCATCTTGAAGGTTCGGAGTGTTATCAGTTTGGGATCCACATGGAGGATAGGCAATAGAAAAAAAAAAGTATTGATTAGAGGCGACAATTAGCTTCCAGATTTACACTCCAGTAGTGTCATATCCCTAAAAGCTTTCCTAGCAATACTTATGGCCTGTTTGGATGGAGGGGGGAAGGAGGAAGAGTGGAGGGGAGGAGAGTAGAGTTGGCTAAAAATAAACTAATTTTATGTTAAATCTACTTTATTTTACTCTACTCCCTCTCTCTCAATCCAAACGGACCATTAGTCTTTGCTCTCATAGATGAGGAGGAACCTTGCTGGATAGAGGACCACGTGACTAATGAATTTCTGCCCCATGAAGTTAGGTCTATTCTTACTTTCCTCCAAGCAATGACAGGTCTGAAGATACTCTCATTTGGAATGGAACAAAGAATGAGAATTATTCCACCAAAAGTGCTTACAGGTTCCTCTCTTAAGATGTAGCTTCCCCTAAGACAGGATTGTCTAACCCATCAATAATGCTAATTCCTTCTTTTGCGCTCCTCCTACTCCTAGAGCGGGAAGAAGATAAGAAAACATGAAGTGTTCTCTTAGTTTTCCAACCTGTTGCTTCTCAAGGCCACCCTCTCTCGGCTGCATGTTGGTCCAGCCTACTGCGAGGATCTCGTATCCAGCAACCCAACCTAAAAAAAGAGCTCATAATGGCATTTGGAAAGACATTTGGACCTTTAGAGTCCAAAATATAATAAGACATTTTTTGTGGCGGACCTGTTGTGAAGCTTTGCCTACTAAGACAAATCTCTTTAAATGGAAAGTTAGCCAAAATGCAACTTGTGATTGCTGCCACAGGGAGGTTGAAGACACAGTTCATGCTCTTTGAGGTTGTCAAGTTCTCAAAGAAATTTGGTGGGAGGACACAAGTTGGAGAAATAATTTTTATGATTATTTTGTGAACTTCAGAGACCTTTTGACTGGGATTTTCCACTACCAGGTTCCAGACTTAGTGGAACATTGTGCCTACATTGCTTGGAGCATTTGGAATAAACGCAACGCCACTAATTCCTCCTTTCCGTATACTAAGATTTATGCTGATGCTGTGGAATACTCCATGAGTTCCACATGATTCAGGAACCCCCTCTCCCTTCGGCCCAGATGCAGAATCATGTCCATTGGTTCCCCCTCCCCCCCCACCTTCCTTTCGGAGAACTCTTTCATGACATTGGCTTGGCTGTTATTGGAGTTGTGATAAGAGACTGTGAGGGTCAAGTCATTAATGCACTTTTGGAGAGGATGATTTTGCCTCCAACAGTGGATGATGTTGAAGCATTGGTGTGCCGGGGGGGGGTGGGCTATTTCTTTTGCCTTAGAAATCGGGTTACAAGAAGTAGTGATTGAGATGACTCCGAATCCATTTTTAGTTATCTCAGATCTGACTCTGGTTGCTTGGCTGCCTTTGGCCACATTGTTGAGGACTCTTGATTCCTAGCTTCACACTTTAGGTCCTATTTTTTCTCTCTTGTGAAACGTAAGGGAAATGTAGTGGCAGATAAGTTGGCTAAGCTATAAATATTCCCCTGTTACACGAATTTGGTTAGAGGACATCCCTAGTGATGTTACCCATCTTGTATTATAAGACAAGAAATTTCTGTTAACTCAATAAAACAATTGGCTTGTTTCTCAAAATTAAAAAAAGAAAAAAGAAAAAAGAAGAAGAGAAAATCTATAATGCATTAGATATTTGTATTCACCTTCTCACGTGGGGGTGGATATATATATATATATATATATATATATATATATATATTATGCATGTAATATCAGCTCCATAAAACAGTCAGCCCCCACCCCTCTTCGTCCAAAAAAAAAAAAAAATCCGCTTACCGTCATATTCACATTGTCATTCATGTATTGCTATTGGGCAGATTGTCATTAATTGTTTGAGATGGGGTAAAATTGTTGCAATGGGATCAGATGGTTGAGGAAAAAAAGTTATTAATCTGATTATAATCTAATTAGAAACTTTTCTTTAAATAGAAGAAAAGTTAAAAACTTAACTCGGAAACCATCCAATCAAGGTATACTAGGGTTTTGGGGTTTTATTTTGGTGCAATTTTTGCTCTATTTTTGCATGTCTTGTCAAGAAAACAAAGTGAAAGAAAATAAAGTAAGAGAAGATAAAGTAAGTGAAAAGAAAAGCAGAACTTTCTTTTTTTATTATTTTCCTTAAAATATGAGGAAGGAAAATTCTTGTGCTTTTTTTTTTTTTTTTTTCATGATTTAGATTTTTTAATCATTCAAATGATTACGTGGGATTTAAAAAAAAAAATCAATTATTTTTATTTTTATCAGCCACATTATCTTTTGTTAGTTTTATTTTAGGTTTGTAAACTCGTGAACAAGACAATTGTCAAGTTCTAAAAACAAGTTCTATTTTAGGTTTTATTTTAGTGGTTTATTTCTAAAAACAAGACAATTGCCAAGTTCTGCATTTTATTGCCAATTGTTTTGTAAGTTCGATAGTTTTGGACAGTTTGTTGATTGATTGAGACTATGTTTTCGATCAATTGAGTACTTAAGTTGATCAGTCGAACGGCACAGTACAATTTGTAGATTTCAAACCTAGTCCATTGTCCAAGCTTCTAGGGATTTGTGCTACTTAAGCTAATTTATAAAGGGATTTTACTAATGTGTGTCTTAGGGCACACAATAGTATATTATTTTTGGAGAATTTTTTATCAGTAATTGAAAATATTTTGACAACTTTTTTAATTCTCGATAAAATTTTTCAAAAAATAGATTTGTTAATGTATGCCCTAAGAGCATACATTAACTGAACCCTTTATAAAGAAACCTCATAGGACGTGAAAAGAGTCATTTATTATGTATCTAGGGTTTATGTATCAAATACTCTCTCAAAACTTCAACCAATGATATTTCTTAAAGAAACTCAAGATTCAATGATGTAGAAACTATTGCCTTATCAAGAAAACTTAGGAGGTGTTTGGTAGAGTAGTTTGAGATAAAATTTTTGTAACTATTTGAAATACGCGTGGGTGAAAAAGTGTGTAGAAATGCGTGTAATGGTATTTAAAATGTATAAATGTGAGTTTGAAATGGGTGACCAAACAGATCCTTAGCTGTTGGAACCAAAACCTTCAAGTGGGTACTTGAAGTCAAGGATCCCATTCACGTTCAACAAAGTTTGTTAACTGAAGAAGTTTGTGAATTCGGAGTTACATTGGGTAATGATAGTAAGTCGTACTTTATATGTTGTAGTAGTTTAGAATTGGATAATTCTATGTTGTAAAAAATTTTAATTAGTTAATGGATTTGTTTTGCCTTAAGGGTTGCTAGGTTAAAATACCCCAATGGTTTTACTTTAGTTTCTATTCCATTAGTTTTTCCTAGGTCACCATACTGTTGTGTTTTGTAGTTTTCATTGCAGTTTTTGTTCATTTCAAAATATTGGTGTCGATTGCATGATTAACGGTTATTCATAATTTGATTAATTAATAACTGGGCCTTAAAAATATGTTAATTGGAATTTTAATAGGCATCTAAAACATAACATCTCTAATTGTGCTACCTGTGCAATTTATTAGCCACGTTAGCTTTTTCCCACTCCTAATTGACAAAGGGGAATAAATTTGGCTCATGGGTTCGTGCTAAATCTTGTTGTAAAATACACACTAAACAATAAAATAGCAAACACCACAATACACAAAAATTTACTTGGTTTAGTGAACTCTAAGCCTACATCCACGTGTAATGCTAACCAAAATTCACTATTCATAATAGGAATTACAACCTCACAATCTTAAAAAAAAAAAAAAAAAAAACTCTTAAAAATATGATAACCCAAAACCCTAATACACTCAAAGGTGCCCTTACACTCACTCTCTAGACAAAACTTAGACTTTACCTAGTAACTTGAATCTGTTAGCTAGTTTTCCTCCAAAATGGTTTGGATATATCTGATTCAACTTATTATGTAGCGACTCATAAAATCATCAATGTGTTTGTTCTAAACAAGTCAAGTAACATATTAAATAGGCCATACGACCAAAAGAAAGTGAGATAATTTTTTTTCTAAAAATCGGTTTGAAGGTAGATTTCCTTTTTTTTTAACCCCCCCCCCCCCCCCATCACATGTGGGGTTATTTTTTTCCTTAGTCATTAATATATGTATCATTCCTAGTGTGCCACGTTGTGGCCATGCCATACAAATATCATCACTTCTTTTGCTTAAATTAATGTATTCAGAATTTCATACGTGACACGGTGTGGTCATGTAACACAAATACATTTTTTTAATAATTAAATATGAGCACAAATACAAATAAATTTGGTATAATTACACTTTATCTGCGTGTGGTTTGCTTCTAATTTGATTTGCCTTACCCGTGGTTTCAATTTTGATACTTTACCCAACAACTATTCCGTAACCCACCTCCCTGTCTGTTGTTACTCTTAATACGTTTTCTTTCAAAATCAAAACACAAAACAAATAAAAAAGTTAGGTTTTAAATGAAAATCTAAGGTTTTTACCATCACATCCCAAGGCAGCAAGCCCCAACCAAAAAAGAGAGAAAAGAAAATGGTTGAAAACACATTAGAAGTTGATCAATAAACAAGTACTCACTCGAATAAAATTCTAGCAGCAAATAATCCTGGACTTACAAACCCAAACCACTCAAAATTCCATCTACCTTCCAGAAAGGGCGACCTGGATAGTTGAGGAAACGAATTAGCATCTCACACTAAATACATTCATCTGAAAATTCCTTGTTCAAATGGGCACCTACGTTGTTGGTCTAGGTGTTGGATTGAGCCGCTCCAGACCAGTTATCCTCTCATTCACATCAATGCGCTGCATTTCCATCGTCTTACCAGTTACTAGGGCTTCAAAATCCCCAGAATCTTTAAACTGAAACCATTGTTCCACAAACAAATAACAATGAGCTTGAGCATTTGCAAAAGACCCAAATGTCCAGAAAATCAAATATTTACCAATGTAAAAAATTGAAATTAATATAGGAGCCTTTAAAATTTTTACCATAATGCCAATTTCAGAGTATGCCTAAAATTTTCAAGTTTGTTCATTTCCAAATATTTTCTAAGTAATCAAGCAGAGAGTAAAGCTATCATAGGCGGCGGGTGCTCCTTGTACGGCCTGCTGAACCATAGCTCTGCAGGCGAATCTCCGGCCAAAGCGTTTCCGATGAATCTCCGGCGACTTAGCAGCAAAGGAAACCAGCGGCGGAGAAGGTGGAAAGAGGAAGACGAGTACAGGGGTTGCGAGTACTGATTGCAGCAGGGATTGACACATGATTTCTTGTCAGCATGCCTACGGATTTGTTAGATTCTTACAACGAGTGACAAAAAAAAAGCTCAAAGCAATGAGAACCTGCATTCATTTTTTGATGACTATCAGGTCCAACAAAATTAAACCATATATCTGCTCTCAGACTTGCTCCCTGGCATTTTTTACTTCTTGTTTGGCAGCAGGCTATTGTTTGGCTAATAACACAAATTGCTTCATCTTGCCAACCGACCTTCTCAGTCAGTGCTCTAAATAGTGTCTTCAGGCCTATTCGGTCAAACTGCCCACCATAGAGAAGGAAAATATGATATTTAGAGTGGATGACTTAGGTTTAATTTATCTGGGTATGTTCTGGTAGAAGTTCTTAAGCAATTAAAAGTCTTAACTTTTTGATATGTTTTGTGTTTTGATTTTGAAAGAAAATATGTTAGAGTAATGGCAGACAAGAAAGTAGGTTACGGAGTAGTAACGGATTGAACCTTTGGTGGGTAAAGTGTCAAAATTGAAATCACGAGTAGGCAAGTCAAATTAGAGGCAAACCACATGTGAGTAAAGTGTAATTATCCCAATATATTTAATAATTTCTATATTTAATTGGACTTTTTTAATTAGTTTTTTTTTAATTTGTACTAATATAGTATATTTTAAATAATTATTATATTAATTATGATATCATCACGTTCGATTTTAGTTTGACCTCGTTTCGACCTTAAAAATCATAAAATTCTTATTTTTACGATTCATTTAATGGCCTAGGTCTAAAAATCATGTGAATATCCTGCTTTTCGTATTGTTAATCAAGTTGTTTCCAAATTTAGTTTACCCTTGTTTTGCTTGTTTCATTCTTTTTTTTTTTGGTAAACAACTTTCTTTATTTTATTTTATTTTTTATCTTGTACTAAAATAATATTTCTTTAGGAATTAATTAGCACTGATGTATGGGGTCCATTTCCTTTGGCTTTATCCCATGACAGATAAAAGTGGTGTCCTCTCAATTTTTATTAAAGGGCAAAAATATGTGGTTCAGGGCTTTTCATTTATATTAGAATAGTTTGAAATATGAACAAAGTTTCTCTCCAAACTAGTTTGGAGAGAAACTCTTCAAACTTTTCATATATTTTTATTTTGGGTGTGAATTTTGAGAATTTAACCGTTAAATTTCATGTTCCTTATGTTCTTAACATACGTATCAAATTTCGTTCAAATTGGATATTATTTACTATTTGATCAATTAACTTATTTTTTATATACAACTTTAAATCACAAAAACTTGAAATTATGACATTTATTTGATGACATAGCAATTGATCTTTGATCTTCTTAAAATTTTGTAAGTATTAAGAATGTAATAAGAACATGCAATCTAACGGTTAGATTTTCAAAATTCACACTCAATATAAAAATATATGATGAGTTTGTAGGGTTTCTCTCCAAACTAGTTTGGAGAGAAACTTTGTTCTTGAAATATTCTTATAAAAAAAAAAAAAGAATAGTTTGAAATATCCTATCTTATAAAAATCTAGAGAGAGAGAGAGAGAGAGAGAGAGAGAGAGATGGCAGCACATTAAACAGGCAAAACTTCTGAAGCATATCCGATGAAAGGTGGAGACGGTGTCCGTAGCTACGCCAACAACTCGTCTTACTAGGTGATCATTTTATATATACAACTAAGAAATTAATATTCATTGATAAAAAAAAGTTTTAGTTTGCGTTTGGCTTAGAATAAAAAATAAAAATTATTTCACTATTTAACTTATTTTTGTTATTATTTATGGACTCTATTGCACTTTTTGGCACTATTATTTATGGACCCTATTGCACTTTTTAGCACTATTCATAGGTTTACTGTACTATTTCAACTAACTTTTACCTTTATTTACAGTACTTTCAACAATAATTTTTCAATTTTAACAAAATAAGCGATATCTAAACATACCCTTAATTTCTTATAGCTACCGTACAACTGGTTTTCTCTTCCGTCCTTTCAAATGCTTCAATGTTAGGTTGTTGAATACAAAATCAATATCTACAAAATAAGTTTATAATTCAAGCTTCATTTATTATTATCATTTTTTTTAATTTCTATTTAGCAGCTTTATTTATTTATTTTTTTGTTTTTGCAAATGAAGTCGTGGTATGAGTGGGTCTGAAGCATGGCTTGTTTACAATTAAATAGCTGATTATGGTATTCAACGGCAAAATCAAATCATCTTGAATTTACAGCTTTGGTTCACCATGAAAAAAGTTTGAACGCCTGTGATTGTTATATCAATTTAATATAAGCGCAGTGTTTATGCCACACTGTTTATAACAACTTAAAGTCATGTTTTTAGTATATTTTTAATTTTTGTAGTGTGTAGGACATATTCTGTTTGTCCGTTTGGGAAGAAGCTATTTAGCTAAAATTGACTTTTTTGTTGAAAATGAAAAAAAAAAAAGTTAAAAGTTAGTTGAACAGTACAATAAGACTTATAAATAGTATAAAAAGTACAATAAGATTCATGAATAGTACCGAAAAAAAAGTTAAAATTTAATTTTAAATAAGTTGAAGCTTGCATCACATACCAAAAACTCAAATAAGCTGAAATTTGCTAAAAACTCAAAAAAGTTATATGTACTAGTATTTTTTTTCCATACATATTGAATCATTTCAAGTGAAAGAGTTGGGATTCAAATACAGAACGTCTTCTTTGAAATCACTGTAAGTTGTTAATTTACCTAAAGTTCATTAATATAATTTGTATATTTTAATGAAAAAAAAATTCATTGAACATTTCCAGATTTATGCTAACAAATCCCAAAGAAATTTTCTTAAAATTTAAATATTAAGGAAATAAAATTATTTGTTGCGTATATAATAAAATTAAATAATTAATTGAAATATATATTTTTTGAGAGGGCATTGAAATATTTTCTTAAGTGAAATGTTAAATGAATAGTATTCATTTCTCTTTCAAAGAAGAGTGACACATGACATTAATTAAAAGATAAGTTGGAAGGCTAAATGAAAGAATTTTTTATCATAAAAATGAAAAACAGCTCATAAAAATGAAAAACAGGGAAGAATTTTGAAAGAACGTGTTATATGAAAAAACTTCATGCTCTCTCTCTCTCTCTCAAACACACAAATTAAACTTCCTAGTCTAAAAATTTCCGTTAAGGTTTTTATTAATTTATTTTTTTACAACTGCATTTTAATAACTGATTTTGCTTGGAGATTTTGAGTCTGCTATTAGTTAAGTTTATAAATGTGAAAGATTTTTAAAAGTACTAATCCAAAATCAAATTCAAATTGGGTTTTTTGGATAATGAATTCGCTGGCGTTGATGAATGAGAAGTTTTAGTTTTCAAACAACGTCATTTTATGGCAAGTGTTGGAAATAAAGGAGAGATAATACCTGAATTTTCCTTGAAAACTACACAATTTGATTTACCAAAAGAGGTGACAGAGATGAGGCGTGGACCAAGTCACTGTCTTGAGACAAATCGTGCCGTCTACGATATATCCGATGTAGTTAGACAAATAGTTTCTGCACGTTGTTCTCAGGATACAACAGCCCAGCCACCTTTGCTGATTATCCTTACGAGCCTACACTACTCGTAGGATATAAGCTCTCTATAATACTTTATTTTCCCAAAATTTTTTGTAAAAGATAGAATATTTTTGTGAGTAGTAAGAAGGAATAGATGGTAAGTGTTTAGGACAATAAAAAATTGTTTTTGAAAAGTTTGCAACTTTGTAATTCAAAAATAAAAATGTGTGTATCTTAAACTTTTATTTCTTTCCACATGTATATAGCCAGACATTTTGCTTGTCCTTAGCCAAAAAATAAAAACGTTTACTATCTTTAAAAAGGTCATAAAATTATTGAAATCAATGTCTGAATTAATAGATTTCTTTTATATATATATATATTTATATAAACCGGTCAAAACCTTTTACACGTTGAGAATAAAAAAGAAAGAAAGATCATAATATCAAGCATTTAATGACCCATTATTTCAATACTTTTTCAAAAGTTTTCTTTCTAAATATATGTTAGAGAAAATGCTAGCTGTTATAGTGTTGTTTACTCTCAAAAAGATCGCTAGCTGTGTGACCACTTTTCATAAATAGTAAATATTTGTGTATATATGGTAACTTATTATAATATAAAATAATTCAGCAATAGCTGTACATTTAAGTACTGAAATTTTTTGCATATACAATGTTATTATGTCATATTTAAATAAGAACGTTTGAATACAAAACGTTTAGAATGGAAAGTATACTAAAAGCTGGCAATATATGGTATTAAAATTCACATTAATTTTCAAAGATTTCCTAATTAAAACCATTGAAATTAGCTATTCAAATTTTGAATTATATTTGAATTTTCAAAATTTAGCAATTAACGTATTTGACATTAAGGGATAATTGATTTCCTCAATTCACATAAATGAGTATTAAAATAAATATGATATTTTTTATAAAAATATCCAACAATCCCCCACTTATTTTTATAAAAAATAAATAGGTAAATATATATATATATATATATATATATATATATTTATATATATAATAACAATTTTTTTCTGGGTTAAGTAGAACATTATGCATAATGAGAGTGCCAATGGCTTGAACCCTCATTTAGTGTTTCAGCAACATTGTTCCAAAGTTAACAGTGATCTAAGTCTTGAACTATAACTTTTTCTATGGATACAAAACATTACATCACACACATAATATTCTAGTACTCTACTATGAGCTTCTGAGCTAGCACATTACGGCCTTGTGCTTTATCCCAGCATCCATGAGCTATTTAGAGAACTAGCCCCATTCTCAAAAGAAGCGGCCTCACTTCCATGCTCACTTAGGTGTGGCTATCAAGGGTGTTCTTGTAACTCTAACATCCCACTTATAAGAGCTATAGTCTACATTAAGAGTTTTTTTTTTTGATAAATAAAAACTCATCCTATATAACGTTACAAGATACATGCACGCACACCATAGGGAGGGGCATGAGTATTATTACTCATACATATATTTAGTGCATGTCAATCAAACTACTCTATGATTAGTTTTTCCCTTTAAACCTAGTTCTTGGGATCTACAGTCCCTAGGTAGGGTATCCTTATAGGTAGTTTATTTTTCTTTGGGCTTAAGTCCCATCCCCCTCGATGCTATCCAGATATTTTCTCTACCTAGAGCTTTAGTTAATGGATCCGCAATATTATCATTTGTACTAATATAATCAACATTTATGGTACCATTGTTTATGTATGATCTCACAGTACTATGTTTTCTTCTAATAGATCTGGATTTAACATTATAGTATTTATTTTGCACTCTACCAATAGTGGCAGTACTATCACAATGAATTAAGACAGGTGAAATAAGTTTCTCCTACATGGGAATTTCAGATAATAAATCTCGCAACCAACCCGCTTCTTCACTAGCTGAAGATAAGGCAATTAATTCAGCCTCCATGGTGGATTTACCAATAATCTGTTGTTTTTTAGATTTCCAACTTATTGCTCCACCACCTATTGTAAATACATAGCTAGTGGTAGACAAAGAATCACCTGGTAAGGTGTTCCAACTAGCATCACTATATCTTTCAAGAACAACAGGATATTTTTGATATAGCAAACCATAGTGCGCAGTTCTTTTTAAATATCTCACTAATTGAGTCATAGCATTTCAATGCTCAAATTAGGTTTGCTAGTAAATCTTGCTAGAACTCCTATGACATAAGTAATATCAGGTCTAGTACAATCAGTAGCATATCTAAGACTTCCAATAATACTAGCATATTCCTTTTGATTGTAAATATCATTTTCATCTTTAGTAGGGAAAGATGCACACTACAGTCAAAAGGAATACTTGCAGGTTTACAATCAAAGTAATTATATATTTTTCAAAATTTTTTCTATATAATGAGATTGATCTATAAATATGCCATTTGAAATTCTAGAAATTTTCATGCCAAGAATCACATTAGCTTCTCCTAAATCTTTCATATCAAAGTTATTTTTAAGAAACATTTTGGCAGCAATTATAATATCCATATTAGGACCGAAAATTAGAAGATCATCAACATATAAACAAATTATAACATGAGCATCATCAAAAGTTTTATAATATATGCATTTGTCACTTTCATTTGTTTTAAAACCATTAGAAAGCAAACATTGATCAAATTTCTCATGCCACTGCCTAGGTGTTTGTTTTAAACCATATAAAGATTTTAATAATTTACATACATTATGCTCATTACCTGGCATTGTAAAACCTTTTGGTTGGTCCATGTAGATTTCTTCTTCTAAATCTCCATTTAGAAATGCCGTCTTTACATCCATTTGATGTATCATCAAATTATGAATAGCTGCTATAGCAATCAATAATCTAATAGATGTAACTTTAGTAACAGGAGAAAAAGTATCAAAAAAATCAATATCTTCTTTTTGTTTAAAACCTTTAGCTACAAGCCTTGCTTTGAATTTTTCAATAGATCCATCAAGTTTTAGTTTTCTTCTAAGTACCCATTTACATCCAATTGTTTTACAACCTGGAGGTAAATCTACAAGTTTCCAAGTATTATTAGAGATAATAGAATTCATCTCATCATTGATGGCTTCTTTCCAAAAACCTGAATCAGGAGAAGATAAAGCTTCCTCTAAAGAAGTAGGGCCACCTCGTAAATTATACACATAATATTCAGGCCCAAAAATCTTTTCAATTCTAGGTCTTTTACTCCTCCTAGGTTCAATCTCATATTCATTAATATCTTTTGACTTAGATGTTGAACATTCAAAATTCTCTTGTTGTTCAAAACCCCCACTACTTTTATATATAAATGGAAATTTATTTTCATGAAAAATTGCATCTCTAGATTCAATTATTGTCTCCACCTCTTAAAGTTAACACCAGGGAAGCGGAATGGCTTATTAAGATCACCCGCTCTAGAGGAATTAGACATAACATTACCATTTTCCAAGGATGATTTTGTGTTCTCCATATCGATTTGTCTCAAATTGTTGGAAATAAATGAGAGATAATACCTGAATTTTCCTTAGAAACTACACAATTTGATTTATCAAAAGAGGTGGCGGAGATGAGGCGTGGACCAAGTCACTGTCTTGAGACAAATCGTACCGTCTATAGTATATCCGATGTAGTTAGACAAATAGTTTTTGCACGTTGTCCCCAGGATACAACAGCCCAGCCACCTTTGTTGATTATTCTTGCGAGCCTACACTACTCGTAGGATATAAACTCTCTATAGTACTTTTTTTTCTCAGAAAATTTTGTAAAAGGTAGAATATTTTTGTGAGTAGTAAGAAGCAATAGATGGTAAGTGTTTAGGACAATAAAAAATTGTTTTTGAAAAGTCTGCAGCTTTGTAATTCAAAAATAACAACGTGTGTATCTTAAACTTTTATTTCTTTCCATATATATATAGCTAGACATTTTGCTTGTCCTTAGCCAAAAAATAAAAACGTTTGCTATCTTTAAAAAGGTCATAAAATTATTGAAATCAATATCTAAATTAATAGCTTTCTTTTATATATATATATATATATATATATATATATATATATATATATATATATATTTATTTATTTATATAAACCGGTCAAAACCTTTTGCACGTTGAGAACAAAAAAAAGAAAGATCATAATGCCAAGCATTTAATGGCCCATTATTTCAATACATTTTCAAAAGTTTTCTTTCTGAAAATATGTTAGAGAAAATGCTAGCTGTTATAGTGCTGTTTACTCTCAAAAAGATTGTTAGCTGTGTAACCACTTTTCATAAATAGTAAATATTTGTATATATGGTAACTTATTACAACATAAAATAATTCAGCAGTAGTTGTACATTTAAGTGCTGAAAAATCTTGCATATATAACGTTATTATGTTATATTCAAATAAGAACATTTGAATATAAAACGTTTAGAATGAAAAGTATACTAAAAGCTAACAATATATAGTATTAAAATTCACATTAATTTTTAGAGATTTCCTAATTAAAACCATTGAAATTAGCTATTCAAATTTTGAATTATATTTGAATTTTCAAAATTTATCAATTAACGTATTTGACATTAAGGGATAATTGATTTCCTCAATTCACATAAATGAGTATTAAAATAAATATAATATTCTTTTATAAAAATATCCCACACAAAGGAAGTTGAAGAATTGATGAAGTGTAATTTTAGTAGAGAGGGTTAACGAAACGTATAAGTATTAGCAAACCAGACCCACAATTTTTGTTTACAGCCACTTATCCACTCTCTATTTTCTCATTTCATATGTTTGTTTGTTGAACATATTACTTATAAACTGTCCAACATTCAATATCATAAAGTATAGTTGGTTTTATATCATTATTGTAAACCTTTGAAAAAATATCATTCTTATAAAATTTTTGTTTAACTTAATCGGTAATCTATATGGTCACAATATAATCTTGATATGATTTTCCTCTTCATCGACATTCTTATCTTATGATTCACATCTTCTTCAATTTCTCAATACTTATGAATTATTAATCCAATATTTTAAAGATGATCACTCTTTGGTATCTCTCAACAATCAAGTTTCACAACCCTTTAATCCTTATTTCTGTTTTTACTAAACTTACATTCCATGCACTATGTTTGGCTTTTTAAATTCTAAAGCACCCCAAAATTTCTAACTTGGCACTGACTCTGTCTAGTTTTATAAACTAAAATTTAATCATGTGCCAAAAAAAACCAAGGGACTTCATTTTGAATATTTTATTAGTAAACTCATCCATAATGAATGAAAATATTTGAGGACTTAATGATAATATTGTTGAAATGTGAAATAAAAAAAAAATGTGGTTACAT
This sequence comes from Castanea sativa, assembly GCF_040712315.1. Taxonomy (NCBI): domain Eukaryota; kingdom Viridiplantae; phylum Streptophyta; class Magnoliopsida; order Fagales; family Fagaceae; genus Castanea; species Castanea sativa. Next base: position 27,859,198 of record NC_134016.1, read on the forward strand.
AAATAAAAAAAATTTCAAACAAGATTTATCAAAGAATATGAATTTTGGACAAGTTTGTAGAAAAAAAAAATGAATGCCCTCCAAAACTAACAAAGTTAATTATAAGAACAAATAGTTCAAACAAAAATATAAGGATATAAAAAGAAAGAAAAAAAAAAGGAATATCAAACAAACCCTACACTCACATCACGTGCAAAAGAGGTCGGGAGTAAAATAACTTCCTGCCACATGCACCACTCAAATAATTCCAAAAGAAAAAGGTAGCTGAAAATCAGCTACAATCTACACCAACTGCCCATGAAAGAAGCAAGTGCAGTGCTGCACATTCTTTGCAGCTTCTGCCCCACGATTAAAGTTTTTCTCCAAACTAGTTTGGAGAGAAACTTTTCAAACTTCTCATATATTGTTAGGAATATGAAATAATTGTTGTAATCCCTTTAATTAGGTAGTTAGCTAGTTGGTTGAGATTATGATTAAAATTAGTTAGTTAGGATTTGAACACATGTATCTCATTTAAGACATGACTTAATTCATAGAGCACATATTGAATTAACTAGCCAATTATTTTGAGCCATGTGGGTCAATAACATTAGAGCTAGTCTCCTATAAATACATGATTATAATTCAACATTAGATATGAATTGAATAATAAACTAATTTCTTAGTGCATTAGTTCATCTCTCTCTCTCTCTCTCTCTATTTTAATTTATTTATTTCTCTATGGAGGGCGACTACCTCTAATTAAGTCAATTTTCTTACAATTCCCATCAATGCCCCTATAATTCATACCCAACTCCATTAGGAACCTCTAGGTTCTTAACAAGTGGTATCAGAGCCGTTGATCTTAAGATCAACAATTGTGACTAAAGAAAACTTTTGAAAGAAATACAACAAGTGTTGAACAAAGCCTTAGACGATGTCAAAGATATTTCAAAGATGATCAATGCCTTGGTTGAATCTAAAGAGGCCATGAAAGAAGAGCTCTCAAGATTGCAAGAGGATCTTGAGAACATAACGGAAGAGGACTTACAATCTCTTGATTCAATGGAATTCGAAGAACAAATCAAGTTCCAAGAATCTGCTGCTATTGTTGCAAGCTAGGATGTTGATTTTTGTGTCAAAGTGGATGATAAAATACATGAAGACGCAGCCCTTGAAGTTCAGTCCAAAGAACCAACAAAGAAGAAAATGATGATTTTCAAGAACCAATTCTTGATGCACCAATGGAGGCTTCCATTTAAGAGTCTATGATTCAAGAATTGGCAATCCAAGTGTCGGTGATCCAAGAATTCAAGATTCGAGCGCCAACAATTTTAATTGTTCTAAAATCAAATGAGGTCTTGAGATACAAGAACATTCCAAGGTTCAAAGAACCAATGAGACCTTGAAGGTTAAAGAAGAAACCTTCATGTGCATGAGACCGCTTGTCAAAGAGAAATGCATAAATATGTTGATCAAAATGTCATTAAAGTATTAGTCCATTGGAAGATCTCCTTTAATGAAGGTGTCATTTCACAACAACACCTTGTGGGCAAGGTGTTTTCAAGGGGAGGGAAATGTCCCTTTAGTTAGGTAGTTAGCTAGTTGGTTGAGATTAGGATTAGGATGAGTTAGTTAGGATTTGAGCACATATATCTCATACAACACATGGCTTAATTAATAGAGCATATATTGACTTAACTAGCCAATTATCTTGAGCCATGCGAGCCAATAATATTAGAGCTAGTCCTTTATAAATACATGATTGTAATTCAACATTAGATATGAATTGAAGAATAAACCAATTTCTTAGTGTATTCGTGTATCTCTCTCTCTCTCTCTCTTTTAATCTCTCTATTTCTCTATGGATGGTGACTACCTCGAATTAAGTCAATTTCCCTACAATTCCCACTAATCCCCCTATAATTCATAGCCAACCCCATTAGGAACCTCTAGGTTCCTAACATATATCTTTTTTGGTGTGAATTTTTAAAATCTATCTGTTAAATTTTATGTTCCTTATGTTCTTAACATGCATATCAAATTTTGTTTAAATTGGATATTTACTATTCGATTGATAAACTTATTTTTTATACACAATTTTAGGTCACAAAAATTTGAAATTTTAACATTTGTTTGATGAGATAGCAATTGATCTTTGATCTTCTTGAAATTTTGCAAGTATGAAGAATATAATAAGAACATGGAATCTAACGGTTAGATTTTCAAAATCCACACTAAATATAAAGATATATGAGGAGTTTGTAGAGTTTCTCTCCAAACTAGTTAGGAGAGAAACTTTGTTCCTGCCCCACTAATTGGTCAGTTGAAAAAAATAAGGAGCTAATCGGTTTCTTCAATTTCTCTATAAATTAGAGAAGGCTTTAGCAAGTAAAAAATAAGGGAGAACACACATACGCAAGAGAAGGACACACACAAACAGAGCAATAAAGAGCAAACAGTTAGGGAAACAATGAGAGCAAGTGAAAAGAAAAAGGACAATGAAGAAGAAGCAAAAAGCAATAAGTTAAAGACAGAAGCTACAGAGTTCTGTATACGAGGAGTCTTCACAAGTTTTCTTGATCGCTGACCCTCTCACTCTTCCTTCTTAAAACTGAATTTTTAGGATCAGGTTTCGTGAGGAGTTGCTAACTCCATATATGAGACTTGGAGTCCTTAACTTGTGGATCTTATTTGAGAATCACCAAATAATATTCTCTCAAGCTTTTGTCTAATGTCTTCTCGAAATCCAATGGAGTCATTGACTCTATTAATTTAAATATTAGAATCTTTGACTTTACCAAATCAAATATATCAATGAAGTCCTTGACTCTATTGTTATGAATTGATTCAATGGAGTCTTTGGCTCCACCAATTTAAATATTAGAGTCATTGACTCTATCAAATCTTAATGGAGTTCTTGACTCTACCAAATCAAATACATCAATGGAGTTCTTGACTTTACTTGATGAATTAATTCAATGGAGTTCTTGACTCTATTAAATCAAACACATTAATGGAGTCTTTGACTTTACCTTATAAATTAATTCATTGGAGTCCTTGACTTTACCAGTTTAAATATTAGAGTCCTTGACTCTATCAAACCAAATACATCAATAGAGTCCTTGATTCTACCATGATGAATTAACTTAATGGAGTCCCTAACTCCACCAATTCAAATATTAGAGTCCTTGACTCTACAAATCAATGGAGTCCTTGACTCTGCCATTCATTACAAATTAATTCAATGGAGTTCTTGACCCCACCAATTTAAAATTATATGCTTCAATGGAGTCCGTGACTCCCAAAATTATTTTAGATAGAGTGGAGTTTCTAATTCCTTTAAATTAATTCAATGAAGCATTTAGTTTTAATATGATTAATTCTTTGGGATTCCTAATTCCTCAGCCAAAATTGGAGTTTCTAATTCCCAAAATAAAATTATCATAAAATTGATTTGAGAAAAATTTCCAATTCCCAATTTCTAAAAATGTTCATAAAAATAAAATTGCTTTAAAGTTGTTTTCTTTCCCTTAATTAATTTTAAGGACTTCAATCAAAATATCATTACTTGTTAAAATTAATACAAAGAAGCAAATGAAATAAAGGGAAATTTGTTTGGACTTTCAATTTCTCAAAAGGAGGTTTTTGGTTCAATTTCCTTGAAAATATGGGTCCTTTCCTTAAGATTAAAATAAATTATCTCACCCGAAAACAAAATTAAGTAAATGCTTAATTAAATACTAGGTCTTTGAATTAAATGTCAATCATTTAAAGTTGACAAAAATCATATTTGAGGATTTTAAATCTAAAATCTCAATTCAAGAACTACGAATTGGCTTAATCCCTTCCAAGGGTACATAGGCAACCAAAATATATTATTAGGTGCATCAACAAATAAAAAGAAACACCTATCCCCTCAAACACAAAAATTGAATCTTGCCTCATCCAATGTGGTCGGAATTATCATTCTTGGCCGCCCCAACGGAATGCTCCATTCTCAATCTCCAACAACTGGCGTCCTTGAATCTTGACTCATACATGGCTAGGAAGGTTAGACATGATCAGTTGCCCCAAGTTTTTAATTTACTTTTTAAATATAGCCCCTTTGATTTTGATCTAATTTTTTTTCTTTATCTAAATTATTGATGTTAAAGTGAAGCTTGAATTGCCTTCAATAATGCCCTACAACTGTTATGAAAGACATAATAATCCTCTTAATTGTTAAAAAGTATATATAATAAGATCCGCACTTCCCCTATCAGCTTAGGTTTTTCAGTTGCGCTGTAAAATTGTTGTTGTATTTGGATAACGCAATATATGCATTGTTCTTAGAGAGCTTTATTTTTCTTACGTTCAGGGAATTATCACTGAGGAGAAAGTGGACTCTTTTAATCTACCACTCTATTGCATGTCTCCCCAAGAACTGGAAGCTGCTGTGGATCGAAATGGATATTTTAGTGTAGAGACAATTATTACAGAACTTGGTACCGTACCTGAAACTCAGCCAAAAAATATCATCTAACTTTCGAGCAGCATTTGAAGGAGTGATCCTGGCACATTTTGGATATGAGATCTTAGACGAGCTCTTTGACTCATTTGGAAAGAAATTTGAAGTAGAATTCACGCCCAAGCCTATGTCAGGAAGTTCCTCTATTTTCTTTGCTCTTCTTAAACGTAAAGCAACAAGTTAGAATGCCCTTTGTTTATTTTCATTCAGTTTGTTAAGTAATGGGATTCATGGAGCTTTAGTATTTTCTGCTTAGCTTCATTTTTATTGGTTGGATTAATTTTTATTATTAAAGAGGACCAAGGATTATGTAGGGAAGCTAATGCATTGTTTGGAAAGGAAGGATGAGAAAGAGAAAGGAAATTGTGCTGAAATGACAATTCTCCTTGTTTGGTTGACATTATAGAAAAGTGAAAAAAAAGAGAGAAAATTGGAGGAATGACTAAATGAGCATTCATACGAGCCCACTTTTTTCATCTGCCTAAATTGGATGAAAATAAGAAGAAAGCTAAATAAAAAGTGTGCAACTTTTGAGAACCCATCACTCATGACATTTAAAATTTCAACTTTGTTCATTACCAAAATAAACATTTTGGATTTTATTTGGGGTATTTAGCTAAAAACATATATCTAAATTAAATATATTATTTTCTTTTCTTTTCTCTTCCCTCGCTTTTTTTTAAACATGTAAAAAGAAAGCTTTTTCTTTTTCATTTCTTTTCCCTCACTCTCTTCTCTTCTCTTTTATTCTTTTTTCTTCGTCTTGGTTACAACCATATACACTGGGCCTTTTTTGCCAAATAATATAATTTTAGGAAAAATTTAGGAAAAAAGCATTGGATTAAACTTATTTAGTTATGTAGTATTTATTTTTTGGAACTCGAGTTTGTCAAAATTAAGTTCTAAGTGAAACTCGAGTTTACCAAACTCGATTTCCGGAGCCTTATGGCAATTTGATAAAACATAATGCTTGGAATTCAAGTTTGGTAAACTCGAATTTCACTTGACAAACTCGAGTTTCAAAAAAGTGCTATAACTAAATAAGTTTGCTCAAGTTCTATTTAGCAAAATTTTTCTAAAATTATGGAATTTGGAAAAATTTTCCATACACACTGTAAGTGTCAATTTGGGAATAGTTTATTTAGCTAAAACTGAAAATTTTTTGCTGAAAGTATTGTAGATAAAAGTAAAAGTTAGCTGATTGTATAGTGAAATTTATGAATATTACCAAAAAGTGCAGTAAGACACATGAATAATAGTTAAAATTGTAAATAAACTAAAATTTTCAGCTTGTCCCAAGCGAGTACTTGTAAGTTAAGTTTAATTTTCTTGGATCTAAATTCTAACATTAAGGGTCTGTTTGAATACCGTTGAAAACTGAAAATACGGTAGCAAAATAATTTTTAAATGTGTGAATAGTGTCGTAGGACCCTTTAATGAAAAAGTTGTTGAAAAAAAAGGTTTGTGGGTCTCGTGAACAGTACATGTGACCCACTGGTGTGATATAAAGCCACAGAAACTAAGAAACGAGTCTAAAAAAAAAACGTGAAATGCTGGATTTGCGACGCAGACGCCAATCCAAACACATATTAAGGGTGCGTTTGGATATCGCTTATTTTGCTAAAAACTGAAAATAATAAAAAAAAATAATTTTCAATTACTGTTCACACTAAAAAATACTGTTCATATGCATTGATGCACTGTTCATATCCCATGAACAGTGCACTAGGCGCTGGTCCAAAAAAAAAAGAAAAAGGCTGAAACGCTAAAACATGGACGCGCGAGATCCAAACGCTTACTAAGGGTCTGTTTGGATAAAACTTATTGCTGAAAATTGAAAACACTGTAGCAAAATAATTTTAAAATGTGTGAATAGTACCGCGGGACCCATTTTTAATGAAAAAGTGGCTGAAAAGTAAAATTTGTGGGTCCGTGAACAGTGTACGAATGCACTGTTCATGGAAGACTTGGTCAACAACTGCGGCTGGGAAGGAAAAAAAAAAAAAAAAAAATGAAGGCTGGACGTGGACGTGGACGTGGACGCTGGGTCCAAACACATTCTAAGTGCATTCTTCCTTGTGATGTGTGAAGTTGAGAAAAAGAGAAACAATGTCTAACTGTCAATGTCATCAAGTATTCGTATTCTTCTATTCAATTATATATGAAATTTCTTGAAGTTGACACAACCGAAAATTAATAATGCAAATGCGCACGAAAGTCCACAATGTTCACTTTACCATAAAGAAAAGGAGCCCGCTCTGTTTCGCATCATTACAAACAGTCAGAGAGAGAGAGAGAGAGAGAGATGGCAGCAGAGCAAACAAGCAAAACAATTGAAGCATATCCGATGAAAGGTGGAGATGGTGTCCACAGCTACGCTAACAACTCTTCTTACCAGGTATCCTTCTCTATATATACGTATACCAAGAATTTTAGGCCATTGGCAAGTTTATAATTTACTCTTCGGGTTTGAAATCTCTTACTCATACAGTCATACTCATTTTTATCCTTCGGTTTTGGGTGGGTTAATGAGTCCAGTTCCAATTTTTCTCGGTATAAACAATTCCTAAATATCTGTAACCTCTACCCTTGTATACTGTCACACTTTATTAGATTGATAATTCTTTCTGGTAATGCACACTAGCTTGAATGACATCCAAAAACTGTAAGACTAATATCTTATTTATTTATCTATGTAAGACTAGTAAAATTGCTTTAAAGGAGTTTTTTTTTCCCTTAATTAATTTTAAGGACTTCAATCAAAATATCATTACTTATTAAAATTAATACAAAGAAGAAAATGAAATAAAGGGAAATTTGTTTGGACGCTCAATTTCCCAAAAGGAGGCTTTGGTTCAATTTCCACAAAAATATGAGTCCTTTCCTTGAGATTAAAATAAATTATCTCACCTAAAAACAAAATTAAGTCAATGCTTAATTAAATATCAAGTCTTTGAATTAAATTTCTATCATTTAAAGTGGACAAAATCATATTTGAGGATTTTAAATCTAAAATCTCAATTCAAGAACTACGAATTGGCTTGATCCCCACCAATGATACATAGGTAACCTAAATACATTATTAGGTGTAGCCATAAATAAAAAGAAACACCTATCCCCTCAAACACAAAAAAATAAACTCATGTACAAGGACAACGTGGTTGGAATTAAATGGTCTTCCCTTAAAATAAAAGATTGTAATTAAGAGATACGTTATCTTGAATGGACATTGTTCACATCAATAAATGTTCAAACATTTATGGGTAAGATGAATTTCACTGTATAACAATTTTTTTTAAGCAAGTATTTTACGCAAACCTTTTGTGATAGGAAACTCATTTGTGATGTTTTCACTTATTCTCAACTTAGAATTTGTCATACATAACATCTTTAGGTATCATATTATTTGCTTTCTCTAGGTCAATAAAAATTACATGGTGATCTTTATAGGCTTCTTTATCTACACTAGACGTTTAACTAAGAAAATATATATTCTTTTGGAGCAAATTTAGACCCTGGTTGTTTCAATTAAACAATACTAAGGAAAATGTATTAATTAATTCAATTATGCTTATGTTGTGGTTAATTCAATTACACACAATATTGCGTAAAGTAAATAACAAGGAATCAAAAGAATACACAACATGGCAACGTAGAGAAAGTGATGGAACAACTATTTGAAACGAAAAACCACTACAAATGCTTAGCCACCATCGCCAAGGAAATTAAATCTACTGTATAGAGTCGAAGTTTTACAAATAGAATAACAATATGCTATCACCGTAGTAGTTATTGACATTACCTAATGCAGCCCCAAATTCATTGAATCTCTATTAGTAAACTCTGTTCAATGTGAATACCCGCTCATAACTTCAACAACCCAATTGAAGATTCAACCTAGCAACTTGTTCATATATCGGAAGAAACAACTTCACCTTGATCACCTGATCTTTGGAAACTTTGTCTTTGACCTCCGATTGATACCTTGAGAGAGCTTGGAATTCTCCAATGTACAATGCATGACTATCCAAAAGTCTCGAATAACATGCCCTAGGTCTCTTTTTTTATATATTGGCTTGAAAACACAAACCCTATTTTTTTGTAGTGACTCATAAGCTTGATAAAATGAAACTTTATACAATTTTGAATATCTTATTTAATATTATGAATAGGTTTAATTAGTGTTTTTTCTTTGGTCATTGGACATTTTTTTACTACTTAAAATATAATTATAAAAGGTTTGCCAACCATTTCTACATCCACATCATAATGAATTTCCAAACTTCAATTGGAATTTCATCAAGTCTGACAGCTTTTCCCATTCATCATCCTCAAAGTGTCATTTACCTCGATCATTTTAATTTTTCAAACATACCTATAGCTTCGATCCTTTATTGGATTACTCAATTCATTCTAGTATCTTATATGACTTACATTAAAAAATTTATCAAAAGAACTCTTCCTTCTTCATCTCTAGTACACATAATAGAATTCAAATTTCTTGTTTTCGTTTCCTTTGTCTTAGTAAGTTTATACATATTTTTTCTCCGTATTTGGTCCTCAACATGTTAATTATTCAAGTCGTACTTAAGATGATCACCTGGTATAAAGCTTGCATTTTTCAAGAACATAAAATAGGCTCTACCAATTTTCGATAGCTGCCGTAAATATGTTTTTAGTTTTCCATAGTTATGTAATTATGTTGACAACTAAGTTATTAAAATGATGATAAGGAATACGTACTTTTTATATTTTTTTTGCTTTTCAGAGAGAAGTTATTGACTCTGCAAAACGGCTAATCACTGAGGCAATTGCAGAAAAGCTTGATGTTGACAACTTCGTTTCATCATACACCTATAGAATTGCAGATTTAGGTTGCTCTGTTGGGCCTAACACATTTTTTGCAGTGCAAAACATAATTGAGGCATTACAGTTTAAGCATCAACGCCAAGGGCTTCATTCTCAGCTCCCTGAATTCCAAGTCTTCTTTAATGATCACATCTTGAATGATTTCAATACACTCTTCTCATCCCTCCCACCAAACAGGGAATATTATGCTGCAGGCGTGCCAGGTTCTTTCTACAGTCGCTTATTTCCCAATGCATCTTTGCATTTCGTTTTTTCTTCTTATTCCATCCATTGGCTTTCCAAAGTACCAAAACCGGTAGTCGACAAAAGCTCCCCTGCTTGGAATAAGGGGAGAATCCACTACCCAAATTCAAATGATGAAGTTGTTAAGGCCTATCAAGCTCAACACACTGAAGACATGGAGTGCTTCCTGCATGCTAGGGCTAAAGAGGTTGTGTGTGGAGGATTGGTTGCACTTATCATTCTTGGCCGCCCCAACGGAATGCTCCATTCTCAATCTCTAACAATTGGCGTCCTTGAATCTTGCCTCATGGACATGGCTAGGAAGGTAAGACATGATCAGTTGCCCCAAGTTTTTAATTTACATTTTGAATATAGCCCCTTTGATTTTGATCTAATTTTTTTTCTTTATCTAAATTATTGATGTTAAAGTGAAGCTTGCATTGCCTTCAATATTAATGCCCTACAACTGTTGTGAAAGACATAATAATCCTCTTAATTGTTAAAAAAGTATAAATAATAAGATCCGCACTTCACCTACCAGCTTAGGTTTTTCAGTTGCGCTGTAAAATTGTTGTTGTATTTGGATTAAACAATATATGCATTGTTCATAGTGTGCATTTGGACGTGGATTAAAAATTAAAGTTATTTTACTTTTCATTTTATTTTTGCTACTCTTTATGGGTCTCACTGCACTTTTTGGCATTATTCATGAGTCTTACTGTATTATTTTAATTAACTTTTACTTTTATTAACAGTACTTTCAACAATAATTTTTCAGTTTCAACAAAATAAACGATATTCAAATATACCCTTTTAAAGAGCTTTATTTTTCTTACGTTCAGGGAATTATCACTGAGGAGAAAGTGGACTCTTTTAATCTACCACTCTATTGCATGTCTCCCCAAGAACTAGAAGCTGCTGTGGATCGAAATGGATATTTTAGTGTAGAGAGAATTATTACAGAACTTGGTACCGTACCTGAAACTCAAAGCCAAAAAATATCATCTAACTTTCGAGCAGCATTTGAAGGAGTGATCATGGCACATTTTGGATATGAGATCTTAGACGAGCTCTTTGACTCATTTGGAAAGAAATTTGAAGTAGGATTCATGACCAAGCCTATGTCAGGAAGTTCCACTATTTTCTTTGCTCTTCTTAAACGCAAAGCAACAAATTAGAATGCCCTTTGTTTATTTTCATTCAGTTTGTTAAGTAATGGGATTCATGGAGCTTTAGTATTTTCTGCTTTAGCTTCATTATTATGTTAATGCCTTACTATTAAGAGAGTCAATCTCGTACTAGAGGCTGTATCGGTTGGATTAGTGGAACAATATATTTCGGTACCGGTTAATATCAGTGTACCGTTTCGGGTTTACTGTTATTTTTTATATTTATAAATATATATGTATGTATGTATGTATGTGTGTGTGTATACATATATATATATATATATATATATATATATATATTATAATAAATATAAAAACTTACCATAAAACATTACCTCAATTCAGAACAAATTATTCATGATTTTAGACTTTAACATCAATTAAAAGAAAAAAAAAACATAATATAAAAAATAGAAAGCTTAATTGTTCATTGCATACTAAGAAAACAAATAAAACTGAAAGTTCAAATGATGTATAAAACACCAATGAATATTTAGACCCCCAATTACAAAAATACCAACACAAACTTATACACAAATATATGTGCGGAATGATGAATATAAGCTAAACTCAAATTGGTAAAACACTCTAAATCAAAATTAATCACAAATACAGTAGTAATTAAAAGGTAAAGAGTAGGGGCAGAGAGATGTGAACACAAAGATAATACGGCAATGCGTTATCGAAGAGGAAACCGAAGTATTCGGCGAAAAACCTCTCCGCCGCTCTCCAAGCAGTCAGATAATCCACTAAAGAATAAAGTTGGGATACATGAATAGTAATAGACCCTCTAAACCTTATCTACCCAATGTAGTTAAGCCCTCCAAGTTTCTTGCTCCAACAAGATTACGCTGAACCTTGTCTTCTCTAGTTTACCAGATCCCGCAATAAGCCTATTGCATCAAGCAAACGAATTGGTTTTCTCTAAACTGCTTCCCAAGCACCAGCATACCTCCTCACTGATATGGGTATGGTGAGACAAGGATTTGGCTAATGAACCTCTCAAAGGTATGTCAATGAAGAGGGTGAGAGTAGAGGAATTTGGAAAATTAAATGTCAAAAATTGTGGATGAGTTAATCTTGATTTTCTCTAGGGTTTCTCCTCAAAATTCTCTCTGGAAGCTCTCTACATTTCGTGGGTATAAGAATATTTATAGTAGGGTACGTGAGGAATGTAAAAGGACACTTTTCATCCAAATAGGGCATTCTGGCGACTCGGCCTTGTGATTGGAACTAGTCGCGAGTTAACTGCTAGGTCAGACTGTACTTTTTGTCCTGTAGTGCTCTAGCTATCGTGATCCTTTAGATCTCTGCATGCTTCACACATGTGTCACTTTGGCAACTTGTCAGTTGCGAGATCCAGTCGTGAGACTCCTTTGAGTGCACACATCTTGAGTTTTCTTCACACTTTCTCACGCACAACCCTTACATAATTCCCACCTAAATACATGGTATCTAATTGTTAAATTACAAGCAAATTTGACACAGAATAAAACCAACACATGATTGAATAAATTCAACTTTACAAATACTAATAATTAAGTTAATGCAAGTAAGTTACCATTTTGTTCGTACAAAAATTACAAAACTAAAAAAAAAAAAAAACTTTTTTTATGTACCAGCCAGTACGCCCGATATTGCTCAAAATCGGTCAATATTTAAATCGGTACGAAACGTTGGTGTTTCAATACCGGTATATGTACCGGTACGGTACATACCGACCAGTACGATATCGACCATATTACTTGCTATATGTCTGAAGGATAATATTACACCATTATGAATTTCAAAGCCACTAAGAGAAAGAAAGTCAGTGATACAAGAGACTAGAGACAAATATGAAATTCGTTACTCTCTAGAGCAAAGGAAGTGTGGATATAATCGATAAACTCTCTCTCTATTCCATTGGTAAAATTAAAAAAATTTCTTTTTCAAAATTAGTTGAACGGATTTGATAAAAATGATTTATATATATATATATATATTTTTTTTTTTTCTGAAGGGCTTAAAAAATGGGCTATTGGTTAATTTTTTGTTGGTTGGATTAATTTTTATTATTAAAGAGGACCAAGGATTATGTAGGGAAGCTAATGCACTATTTGGAAAGGGAGGAAGAGAAAAGAAAGGAAATTATGTTGAAATGATAATTCTCTTTGTTTGGTTGGCATTATCAAAAAGTGAAAAAAGAGAGAAATGGAAGGAATGACTAAATGAGCATTTATAGGAGCCCACTTTTCTCATCTACTCAAATTGGACGGAAATGAGAAGAAAGCTAAGTAAAAAGCGTGCAACTTTTAAGGACTCGTCACTAATGATATTTAAAATTTCAACTTTGTCCATCACCAAAATAAACATTTTGGATTTTATTAGGGGTATTTAGATAAAAACATATATCTAAATTAAATATATTATTTTCTTTTCTTTTCTTTTCTCTTCCTTCACTTTTCCAAACATGTAAAAAGAAAGCTTTTTTCTTTTTCATTTCTTTTCCCTCACTCTCTTCTCTTCTTTTTTCTTCCTCTTAGTTACAACCATACACACTGGGCATTTTTTTTCCAAAAAACATAATTTTAGGAAAAATTTAGAAAAAAGCACCAGACCAAACTTATTTAGTTATGTAGTATTTTTTTTTCGAACTTGAGTTTGTCAAACTTAAGTTCTAAGTGAAACTCGAGTTTACCAAACTTGAGTTCTGGAGCATTATGGTAATCTGATCAAACATAATGTTTTGAACTTGAGTTTGGTAAAATCTAGTTTCACTTGACAAACTCAAGTTCCAAAAAAGTACTATAACTAAATATGTTTGCTTAAGTGCTATTTAGCAATATTTTCCTAAAATTACGCTATTTGGCAAAATTTTCCATACACACTAGAAGTGTCTATTTGGGAATAACTTATTTAGTTGAAGAGTAGGTACAATACTTAGGTACTGTTCTTTAAGTTCTCCTTTTAAAATTTTGCCATGTAGATTTTTTCTCATGGGATGAAATTGTTTTTTTTTAGTTAAGTAACTATATGGCTGGATTTTAAGAAGAGAACCTAAGGAACAACACCTAAGGTACTGTATCTAAGTTTTGTTCTTAGTTGAAACTGAAAACTTTTTACTGAAAGTACTGTAGATAAAGGTAAAAGTTAGCTGAATAATACAGTATGATCTATAAATAATATTAAAAAATGAAGTAAAATTTATAAATAATAATAAAAATAAACTGAAATTGTAAATAAACTGAAATTTTCGATCTGAAACAACTGACACTATAAGGGTCCGTTTGGATAGAACTTATTTTGCTAAAACTGAAAACCGAAAATACTGTAGCAAAATAATTTTTAAATATGTGAATAGTGCTGTAGAACCCATTTTTAATGAAAAAGTTCCAGAAAAATGAAGTTTGTGGGACCCGTAAATAGTGCACCGGTGCACTGTTCATTGCTGAAAAGTCAAAACATGCGGCTGGGAAAAAAAAAAAAAGGAAAGAAACGCAAATGTGGATCCGCAAACGCGGATTCAAACGGATACTAAGGGTCCGTTTGGATGTAGCTGAAACTGAAAACTGAAAACTGAAAAACACTATAGCAAAATAATTTTTTAATAGATAAAAAATACTGTTTACACCTAAAATTACTGTTTATTGGCCTAAAATCACTATTTATGGACAATAAACAATGAACAAAGCGCGTCTAAACAAAAAAAAGAAAAAGAAGAAAGGGCTGAAACGCAGACGCTGGGTGTTCAGCCCTTTCCCAACGCATTCTAACTGTAAGTTAAGTTTAATTTTCTTGGGCCTAGATTCTAACATTCCGGCCATTCTTCCTTGTGACGTGTAAAGCGGGGGAAAAGAGAAACAATGTATAGTTGTTAATGTCATCATATTCTTCTATTCTATAATATATGAAATTTCTTGAAGTTGACAAAACCGAAAATTAATAGTACAATTGCACACTCAAGTCCACAATGTTCACTTTACCAGAAAGAAAAAGAGCCGGCCCTGTTTTACATCATTACAAACAATCAGAGAGAGAGAGAGAGAGAGAGAGAGAGAGAGATGGCAGCAGAGCAAACAAGCAAAACAATTGAAGCATATCCGATGAAAGGTGGAGATGGTGTCCACAGTTACGCTAACAACTCTTCTTACCAGGTATCCTTCTCTATATATATGTATACCAAGAATTTTAGGCCGTTGGCAAGTTTATAATTTACCCTTCGGGTTTGGAATCTCTTACTCATACAGTCATACTCATTTTTATCCTTCGGTTTTGGGTGGGTTAATGAGTCCAGTTCCAATTTTTTCTCGGTCTAAACAAATCCCAAAGATCTGTAACCTCTACCCTTGTATCCTCTCACTCTTTATTAGAATGATAATTCTTTCTGGTAATGCAAACTAGCTTAAATGACTTCCTAAAAAAATGTAATACTAATATCTTATTTATTTATGTATATCTATAACTTCCCATCGGATCTCATGTAAACAATATACATGTACCATGTCCAGCTAATAATAATAGCTTAATCTCAGGTAGTATATTTGTCTTTGTATAACCCGTTTGGTTGAGCTTATGTTCATCTAAAAGGGAATGTACTACTTTTTTAAAGGTACAACATGTAATTTTATACAATAAAGAAGATAACAAATAAGCTCATCCAAAAGAAGTACTCATGATTACTGTGGGCAATATCTTGTGTTGGTTGGTGTGTGGATAAACAATTGTGTCTAGAACTATATGTTATTAGTTTTTCGTAATTATGTAATGATGACAACAACTAAGTTTATTAGAATGATAATGATGAACATTTGCTTTTCAGAAAGGAGTTACTAACGCTGCAAAAAGGCTGATCACTGAGGCAGTTGTAGAAATTCTTGATATCGAGAACTTTCCTTCCTCAAACACCTTTCGAATTGCAGATTTAGGTTGCTCTGTTGGGCCTAATACATTTTTAGCAGTGCAAAACATAATTGAGGCAGTGCAGTTTAAATATCAAAGTCAAGGGCTTCATTCTCAGCTCCCCGAATTACAAGTCCTCTTCAATGATCACACCTCGAACGATTTCAATACCCTTTTCTCCTCCTTCCCATTAGACAGAAAATATTATGCTGCAGGTGTGCCAGGTTCATTCTATGGTCGCTTGTTTCCGAAAGGATCTCTACATTTCGTTCATTCTTCTTATACCAACCATTGGCTTTCCAGAGTACCAAAAGCTGTAGTTGACAAAAGTTCCCCTGCTTGGAATAAGGGGAGAATACACTACACAAGTGCAAAAGATGAAGTTATTAAGGCCTATGAAGCTCAATACGTTGAAGACATGGAATACTTTCTACATGCTAGGGCTCAAGAGGTTGTGCGTGGAGGATTGGTTGCACTTATCGTTTCTGGACGCCCCAACGGAATCCACCATTCTCAAACTACACAAAATATAACATTTGACCTCCTAGGATCCTGCCTAATGGACATGGCTAAAAAGGTAAGACACTATCAGTTGTCCAAATAATTCCAAGGGGTGATCTATGGCTCCTAAGGCTTCATGCAATTTAAGAAGTCCTCATTTTAAAACTCTTAGCTAGCATTTTGGGGTTGCCTCTAGCAAATTCCTTCCTATAATTATCTAATATGTACAATAGACACACCTTGGGAAATAGTTAGGTGGTCAAAGAGCTTAGGACATCCACGTTGGCAAAAAAAAAAAAATCAGTTGTCCCAAGTTTTAAATATACTTTATGAATATATTGATTTTGGTCTTCCTTTTTATCTTCATCTAAATTATTTTCCAAAATTTAAAGCTGGAAAAGTATTTATGTCTTTAAACCGTTGTGACAAGCTTAATTTTTATCTTAATTGTAAAAAAAAAAGGTTAAATCCACTTTTTCCTTTTAGCTTAGGTTATACTTTGAAATTGTTGTTGTTGCATGATACATGTCTTGTCCTGAGAGTTGATTAATTTACTTTTGTTTCTTTCAGGGAATAGTTAGTGAAGAGAAAGTGGACTCCTTTAATATTCCATTGTATTACATGTCTCCCCAGGAACTAGAAGCTGCTGTGGATCGAAATGGGTATTTTAGTGTAGAGAGAATGGAGGACTTACCTGTCATTCAAGAAATAATTACTAGTACCATTACTAAAAGCCAAATAGCCGCATCTCACTTGCGAGCTGCATTGGATGGACTAATCAAGACACATTTTGGAGATGCAATCTTAGACGAGCTCTTTGACTCATTAAGTAAGAAAATTGAAGAAGGAATGCCCATGCTTATTTCTGGAGGATCCATTAATTTCTTTGCTCTTCTTAGACGCAAAGCAATGGATTAGAATGTTTTTTTGTTTATTTTCGTTTGGTTTGTTAAGTAACAGTTATTCACGAAACTTTATTATTTTTTTCTTTTGCTTATTTTATTACTATATTAATATCTCATTATATGTCTCAAGGATCATGAAAGATTACTCCACTATGAATTTGAAAGCCAATAAGAGGCAAGGTTAAAATTTTGATTGTACGCAATAAAATCTTTTATTTATGTTTCAAGAAAATATTACAATTTTGATTGTAGTGGTTGTACGCAATAAAATTTTGATTCCAAGAATAGATTGAATTAAAAAAATCTTTTATTTATGTTTCAAGAAAATATTACAATTTCTATGTACATTATTTACAAAAGAATCTATTCCCCTTATTCTTTTGAGTAAAGGTGATCGTTTCAAATTTGAAGCCTTTTTAAGTTTTTTTTTTTTTTTTTAGAATACTAAGTATTAACACACACACACAGAAAGAGAGGAGAAGGTTTTTTAAAGAAACTTACAGTGATGTATATCCAAAAAGGCCTAAGCCTTTTAAGTTTTAACAAGCATGTTTCTTATGTCCAAGTAGAGTTAGTGATGAATTTAATAATAAATCTAGTTGCTGGTTTAAGGAATTTTCGTTCTTCGAATTAATGTTCTCTCAAATTTGTGTAAAAATTATGAATGATTAGATCTTATTGTTTGAAAATAAATTATGAGTCAAAAAATAACATGGGATCGTCATTCCCATTAATGATGATCCGAGCAAGCGTTACACATTTATTGCGCGCATTGATGATGAAACATAACAAACAGAGCAATGGTAACAAGCAAGCACATCAAAGCTCTCATTGATAACATACTAGATGTTGAGCATAAATACAGACATTCATTGTCCATTAGGGCGAGGAACAACTATAAAAGAAAAGAACAACAAAATCCGAAGGTACACACAAATACTCATCCAAAAATCACTCCAAGTCATTTTCTCTCTAAACAGTTTTCTTCCCTTTTTGACTTAAGCATCAGAATGTTTTTGGCAAACACCACATTAGTGTATTACACTTCTTTCCCAAGCTTTCTTGCAAGTTTTCACTAGAGACATGACCAACCACGGGATTGTCCATTCAGTGAGATGAGGTCCTCAACTTGGTGATTTTTCACATCATTAGTTCGGCGTCATCTGTGGGAATGCTAATCATTCAATCCATCTTCCCTAATTGAGAAAAGAGAACTTTGTAGCATGAGATGGATGCCAAACAAGCCGCCCAAAAAATTTAAACCTTCACAAGCCCTTAACAACAAAAACATTGTTGGCCTAAAGAATATTTAGAAGATTGAACAACCCTATCTTTAGGTTTTTCTGAAAAATTATTTTTGGTTTATTCATTCTTCTTCACATTCTTAAGGTCAGCAACATTTCGATTTCTTGCTCTTCTATTATTGTTTTTTCAAAAACTTTTGAAAATGTTTGGCAAGTTAAGCAATCTCTGTAGATGTTATTTCATCATCAAACACACCTTCATCAACATCATCTACAAATTTCAAGGTCATAGATTTGGACTTGTTCGTCTTGGGTAGGTCAGACTCATAAGATTGAAGGGATCCTACAAGTTCATCTATAGGAATAGTGTCCACAGCCTTGATATCAGTTATGGAAGTGACTTTGGGTCTATAGTCTACATTCAAGGATCTTAAGATTTTCCTAACTATCTTAGGATCCTCATAAACTTCACCCAGATTAAAAATAGAGTTTACTATGTCATTCCGTTTGGCATAAAACTCATCAAATGTCTCATCATCTGCCATTCTAATGCTCTTAAACCTAGAAGTCAACTGTTACAGTTTATTAATTTTTACAACTTTTGTACCTTTATGAAACAGTTTGTAGGATATTCCAAGCACTATGTGCTATCTCTACATTAGAAATCCTTTGAATTCTTCTAGTGAAACAACATTGATATTGCATTCATAGTCTTACTATTAAAGCTAACTGCTTCTTTTTAAGCATCAGACCATTGAGCCACAGAAGTGGCAGGTTTTTCCCAACTAGTTTCCACAGACATCCAAACTTTCTCATTCAAAGATTTAAGGAAGGCTTTCATCCTCACCTTCTAGTAGGCATAGCTATTCCTATCGAAGTGGGGAGGAATAACTAAAGGGTGACCAAGTTTTATGACAACTGGGGTCAATGATCAACTCAAGGTAAAACTACCTAATCAAGAGCCCACCCGCTCTGATATCACTTGTTGGCTTATTTAGACCCTTGTATACTTAGATTGTTTAACATAATTAATTAATAAAGTTAATACTTAGGTTTATCATTCATATCTAGGTTAAACACAAACAATCATATCACTTAATGTGAAAAAGTAAAGAACACAAGCGATATGATGACATAGGAAAACCCATGAAACCTTCCAGTCTTAAGGTAAAAAACCTGGGGAGGATTTAACTTAAACTATCTTCAAGGCAACAAATTCACTATATAGAATGGAAGTTTTACAATAGATTTGTCATTAAATCTAAAGCGAGCTCTTGTAGTACTTACTCACATGACCACATGCAACTCCGAATCCACAGACTCTTCTATCTGAATTTGTTAAACACAAACACCCACGTTTGTGATTCTAAGTTCCCACTTATAGTTTTAGATCATCAGGAATTGTTGATCTTGTATGCAACAACTTATCTCCACTGGTTCTTGTATATGGATATTCTTTCCGATAGATGCATGTTGAGTTAGAAGGTTACAAAACCTCACAAATCTCTCAGGAGTAACTCACAAAACTTCCAAGAACTTTCGAATGTGATTTAGGGTTTTCCTTTTATACCTAATAGTGTTGGACTTAAACCCTAAATGTTCGCGGTTGGGCCTAATTTAATTATGTAGAAATCAACTTTCGATCGATCGAGCTTGTCTTTCGATTGGTTGAGCAAGGCAGTTTCTAAATTCTTCATTCTGCAGCTTGTCTGTTCTTGAATTATAACTTGAACCAACTTGAGCAATGTCTAATACTATTCTAAGAGTTAAAAATCTTAAACTAGATATTTTTTAGTACTTGGTTTCCCAGCATACATAAAATTAGAACCTAAATATCTATTCCTAAATATTTAGAACCTAATAGTTGGCATTATAGAAAAGAAAAAAAGAGAGAGGGAGAAATGAGTAAATGAGCATTCATTGGAGCCCACTTTTCTCATCAGCTCAAATCGGGCAGAAATGAGAAGAAAGCCGAGTAAAAAACGTGCAACTTTTAAGGCCCATCACTAATGACATCTAATATTTCAGTTTTGTTTATCACCAAAACAAACATTTTTTATTTTATTTGAGGTATTCCGGTAAAAACGTATATCTAAACTAAATGTATTATTTTCCTTTATTTTCTCATCTCTCAATCTTTCCAAACATGTAAAAAGAAAGCTTTTTCTTTTTCAGCATTCATTTCTTTTCCTTCACTCTCTTCTCTTCTCTTCGTTTCTCTTCCCTTCGGTTGCAACCGTACACCATCTCGGTCCATGCTTCCTTGTGACGTGTAAAGCTAGGGAAAAGAGAAACAATGTATGACTGTCATTGATGATGCCGAAAATATCACCAGTGAGTTGCAAGCGCTCCTCGAACGAAAGCAATATCTGCAAAAAGAAAGCAAAGGACCTAAAAGAGAGCACCGGTGTGGTGTCGGCCAAATACCCTCCGAAGGTCAAGTTAGAATCTCCTTCCTTTAACCCTAGAGTGCCAGAGTTAAGAATATTATGCGTACCCTCATACCTAGGGTTTCTGGGGTATTTATATTGAGTAGAATTACCTTTCTTTTAGGATACAACTTCCTTCTCAAGTTCCTTTCCATATAGGGGTCTTCCCAAACGTGCGTCGCAAGAGGTCCAAATATACACGTTTGCGTGGGGATAAAGCAAAAGCTTATCTGAAATATATCAAACGACGTGCCACGTGGCATCCATAATTAATTTATACAAGACGGACATTCAGCAACACCCAACCGTCATAGCTGGGTTACTCATGGTGTCGATCCGTCCTCACTGTCTCCATCCACTTACTATTTTTATCCCCTTCAGTTGCCCCCTTCAGTCCTTGGATCCGTCCTTATAATCTGACGGATCCATGGAATGACTAAAAGCAATGTATTAAATGGGGACGGCCTTGGCATACCATGACGGATGACACGTGGCCCGTACTTCTGACGAAGAGCACGTGGCCCTCGTGGATTGGATATTTCCCCAAAACGAGGCGTCGCTTCGTATTCCGTGCCCTCTGTTCTATAAAAAGCCAGATTTTTCTCTCCTCATTTCATCTTCATATCAAAAACTTGTGAGCAGAGCACAACCGTCACAACTATCGTGCCTTCCTGCAATCTCAACAGATCCGTCCGTCGTTCTTCGTCAGAAACCGTCTCAATCCGGTATGTATTACAAACCTTTCTCCGTCTTTCTTTGAATTTCATTGTTTTAAGTATATGCACTTTCTTTAGAACCGTCGGTATCTTAGGTTATACCGTCATAAATGTAGGTAATGTCTAGTGCGTCAAGTAACCAGTCGTTTGCCCGCGAGGGGGCGGGCTACGATGAAAAGTTCTGTCGAGGTCCAAGAGATCACGACACTTCAAGTGAAGAGAGGAATTCGTCAAGTACCTCTTCTTCCCTTGACGGTGGTATAGAGACAGAGAGTTCAGAGTCGTCCAGTAGTAGTTTGGACGGCGTTGATCCCCCCGTCCAGTCAATAATTGGCCCAGATGGCCTTAGGGAATTCGTCCTCCCGCCTCTCTCGACGGTAAATGATTTTAGGTCGTCCATGACTGAATCCCAACTCAACTTACTTAGGACCAAGTATCAAATACCGGATAACATCCGTCTGCGTCTTCCCAAAAAATCAGAGAAATGCTACTACAAGGGAGTAGACGGTGTTGGGATCTACGAGCAAGCTTTAAAGGCGGGGCTCAGATTTCCATTAAGTTCTCTTCACCGTCGACTTCTTCAATACCTTGGTCTGTCCATCACCCAAATCTCCCCCAATGCCTGGAGAGTGTTCATTGGGGTTGAGGTTTTATACGGGGCAATGTCTGACGGTTCCAGAAGGTTGACGGTGGAAGAATTTTTCCATTGTTACCGTCCGACAGAGATTGTTAAGTCCAAGGGGATGTATAGCTTCGCAGCTAGAAGTCCTTTATTGAGGCTCGTCAGTGACACTCCAGACTCGAACAGAGACTGGAAGAGCCGTTACTTCTTTTTAGAAGGGGACGAATGGATGTGTCATCCAGGAGATGTAACTAATATGCCCGTCGACACAACATGGGGCATAATGCCTCCGTCGGGTATGTGTATCCCTTTTGCTTCCGTCCAGTCTTTTTTATTTTCATTTTTTTCTTTTAGGCTTAACCGTCCTTTATTGCAGCGCGGGACCGTCCACAGGTTGACTTGGAGCAGTGGAGTTTTCTGGAGAAAATCTTCAACAAAACAAAACTGCAAGAGAGGACTTGGGCTCAACTCGTCACACTCGATACGCTTCACTGGTATTGTGACGGACCAGAACCTTCATCCGCTGCCCGTCAATACGATAACAGAATTCGAAAACGTAAGTTCATCAAAATTATACCCGTCTGTAATTCTTCTCGTTTTACTTTTTTATCTTCTCTCTCATCCGTCTTTGATTTACAGAGATGGACGCCGCCAGGAGGAAAGCATTCATTAAACAACAGGCGGCGAAGAAAAAGCAAGAGGGAGGTCAAACAAAGGGGACGGTCCCACCTGTACCGTCAAAACGGATTCAAGTTGAAAAAACGGACCGTCCTCCCAAGAAGCAAAAGACCTCCACCGAGCCCGTCGTGGCTTTAAAGGCAGAGAAGACGGGCGTCAAGCATGGAAAAGGCAAAGGCTTGATGAAAGGCCCAGCAACCTCCGAGGAGAAACCACCCGTTCTCTTCCGGGAGGATTCTAGCTATGCCCTTGAGAAGATGTCGTCTATGCTGACAGCTGACGACTATGCAGACCTCGGCAACCATTCAACGGAAGCTATGGGTGAGACGGGTCTTTTCACCCTTGCACAGGTAATTTTGAATCCGTCTAATATTGTTACTAAGTTCCTTCACATCCGTCATAACGTTGTATTTTGCTTCCAGGCCATGGTGATGATGAAAGGGCTCCATGGCCGTTGTCTCAATCATGAGACATCCATGGACCGTCTGAGAAAGAAAAGCCAGACGATGGAGGATGAGCTGCACGAGTTGAAGACCTACAAGATCAACATGGACAGAAAGCTCAAATATTCGGAGCAGGTCAGAGAGGAGGTGGAAAAAGAGAACGGGCATCTTCGTGAGATATTGAAGGACAAGGAGAAGCAGCTGACGGAGACAACATCCAAGCTTCACAACGCAAAAGAGATTGCCGTTCTAGAATATCGGGATTCTGAACTCCTTCTGACGGAGCTAGGGAGCTCCTTTGCTGACGGGTTCGATGACGCCATCCGTCAGGTGAAGTCATCGTACCCCGATCCGGACGTATCCCATATATCTATTGATGCTCAAGGGCAAACGCTTGCACAATCCGTCCGTTCGGAAAGTACAGAAGAAGTGTTTGCCGTCACTTGCTCCAGCTCGACGAAGGCGAAGTTCCACCTCCCAGCCAGCCAAATGACGGTCCAATGGTCGAGAACTCTCCTCCTAAGAATGAATAGGACACTTGCTTTTTTGTAAATATTTTTACCGTTGTAAGAGAACTTTATTTAATCCGTCATTTGTAACTTAAACTTTGATTTGTCGAATCTTTTATTGCATGTTGCTTGCTCATTATCCGTCGTGCTTTCAGTTAACCCGTCCACTTGATGAATGGCCTTTCAAATGTGTTTTTGCTAACCGTTTATTTTGTGAACGAGATTTCTTTTACCCTTTGGGTGATCCGTCCACTTTGTGGACGTGTAGGTTTCTCACCCTGTGGGTGATCCGTCCTCTTTGTGGACTTTAGGTTTTTCACCCTTTGGGTGATCCGTCCACTTTGTGGACTCGTAAGTTTCTCACCCTTTGGGTGATCCGTCCACTTTGTGGATTTGTGAGTTTCTCACCCTGTGGGTGATCCGTCCACTCCGTGGACTTGTAGGTTTCTCACCCTGTGGGTGATCCGTCCACTTTGTGGACTAGGTTTTTCACCCTGTGGGTGATCCGTCCACTTTGTGGACTTTAGGTTTTTCACCCTGTGGGTGATCCGTCCACTTTGTGGACTTGTAGATTTCTCACCCTTTGGGTGTTCCGTCCATTTTGTGGACTTGTAGATTTTCACCCTTTTGGTGATCCGTCCACTTTGTGGACTTGTAGATTTTCACCCTTTTTGGTGATCCGTCCACTTTGTGGACTTGTAGATTTCTCACCCTGTGGGTGATCCGTCCACTTTGTGGACTTTAGGTTTTTCACCCTGTGGGTGATCCGTCCACTTTGTGGACGTTAGGTTTTTCACCCTGTGGTTGATCCGTCCACTTTGTGGACTTGTAGATTTTATTGTAGACTTTCATCAGCATGTATAAAAAATTCCTCTCATAAGTTTCAATAAACCAAATTGTTCATGAAAAAGAAAAACTCAGCTCTAAGAAGTAAAAAGCCATAACATTTAAACTGAAAAGTAAGGCAGTAGGTATTGTGACTGCTGCACTATTGGTAGTACTTCTTCAGGTGCTCCGTGTTCCAGGGGTGGCCTAACTTCTTTCCGTCTAATGTCTCCAAGTAGTACGTTCCTTTCCTGCGCCATGAGATGATTCGGTACGGACCTTCCCAGTTGGGACCCAGCTTTCCCAGGGATGCATCTTTCGTAGCGCCAAGCACTTTACGCAACACTAGATCTCCAACTTTGAAGTCCCGGTGCCGAACCTTAGAGTTGTAATGTTTTGCCATCATGTCCTGGTACCGCGCCAGTCTTTCGGCCGCTGTTGCCCTAATTTCATCAACAAGGTCAAGCTCTAGACGTAATGCTTCAGAATTCTTACTCTCGTCATAACTTTCCACGCGGTAGCTCGTCAATCCCACTTCTACTGGTATGAGGGCTTCTGCACCAAACGCCAATCGAAACGGTGTCTCTCCCGTTGGCGTCCTTGCCGTTGTTCTGTACGCCCATAGGACACTTGGTAGTTCGTCCGGCCATATGCCCTTTGCCCCCTCGAGCCGGGTCTTGATGATTTTTAACAAGGACCGGTTCGTGACTTCAACTTGTCCGTTGGCCTGTGGATGAGCGGGCGACGAGTAGTGATTCTTGATTCCCAGCTGAGAACAAAAATCTCGGAACGCATCGTTGTCGAATTGCTTCCCGTTGTCTGACACGAGCACTCTCGGGATCCCATATCGGCAAACAATATTTCTCCATACAAAGCCGCGAATATTTTTCTCCGTGATAGTAGCAAGAGCTTCGCTTCCACCCACTTGGTGAAGTAGTCGATACCAACCACCAAGAACTTCAGTTGTCTTGCCGCTATTGGAAATGGACCCATGATGTCTAACCCCCATTGTGCGAATGGCCATGGGGCCGTCATGGGTGTGAGTTCCTCCGTTGGCTGCCTGATAAGGTTGCCGAATCGTTGACACTTATCGCAGGCTCTTACGTACATATGGGCATCCTTCTGCATTGTCGGCCGCAATACCCTCGCCCGAGTAGTTTGTGTACCAGAGATCTTGATCCTGAGTGGTTTCCACAGATCCCTTCATGAACTTCCCTCATTACGTAGTCTGCTTCGTCATGGCCCAGGCATCTTAGATAAGGTCGGGAGAATCCTCTTTTGTAGAGGATGCCTTTGATCAGTATGAATCGGGCAGCCCTAACCTTCAATTTCCTAGCTTCTTCCTTCCTGTCTGGGAGCTTGCCGTCCTTGAGGTACGCCACGATTGGAACCGTCCAACCCTCTCCAGTGGTTAATTCCTGCACCTGAACATTATCTAGTAACGATGAATATTGGACGAAGGACAATACCTGCTCTGGGACGACCATAGGTTCGGCCGAAGCAGCCTTTGCGAGTCGATCCGCTTCTTGATTCTCTTATCTCGGTATCTGAGTTATCGTGAATTGGAGGGCACTCGTCCGACCCTTCACTTCTTCGAGATACCTTCTCATTCGTTCATTCCTACAATCATAACTCCCATCAACTTGGCTAGCTACGATTTGGGAATCGGAGTAGACCATTGCCTTCCTGGCCCCAGCTGCTATCGCGAGCTCCAATCCCGCTACCAGGGCCTCATACTCCGCTTCATTATTCGTAGCAGGGAATTCCAGACGGATCATAGATTCAATTTTATCTCCTTCCGGGGTATGGAGTACAACTCCGATTCCTCCCGCATGCTTATTGGAGGATCCATCTATGTGAATTCTCCATGTAGGCGTCTCTTCTGCCCCCTGCTCCTCATGTGTAGTGAATTCCGCAATGAAGTCTGCCAATATTTGTCCTTTCACAGCTGTTCGTGGCTGGTATTGGATATCGTACTCGCTTAGCTCGATAGCCCACAAAGCCATTCGTCCGGCGGTTTCAGGATTGTGCATTGCTCTCCGCAATGGCTGATCCGTCAGGATTGTTATTGTGTGTGCTTGAAAATACGGCTTCAGTTTTCGAGCTGCAGTTACAAGTGCGAAGGCGAGTTTCTCTATCCGTGGGTACCTCTCCTCAGCGCCTCGCAGCGCCCGGCTCACAAAGTACACGGGCTTGGACCTTCCCTTCCTCTCTAATGAGAGCCGCACTTACCGCCGCCGATGAGACAAGAAGATGCAGGAATAATTCCTCCCGGCGTAGACGGGCTAAGTAATGGCGGGGCGGACGGATATGCCTTCAACTCTTCAAATGCCCTTTGGCGGTCGTCCGTCCACTCAAAAGATTTCCTTAGCGTTCTAAAGAAAGGGAGACACTTGTCTGTTGCTCTTGATACGAATCTATTTAAGGTCGCTATCTTTCCCGTCGGGCTTTGCACTTCCTTCACCGTCCTTGGAGGGGATAGATCCATAATTGCTTTCACTTTTTCGGGTTGACCTCAATGCCCCGCCGGGACACCATGAACCCTAAGAACTTTCCAAGCGGTTACTCCGAATGCGCATTTGCTTGGGTTCAGCTTCATTTTGTACGTTCGAAGAGTGTCAAAAGTCTCCTGGAGGTCCCTCAGATGATCCGACGCTTTTACGCTTTTTACCAACATGTCATCTACATAGACTTGGACGTTCCGGCCAATCTGGTGCTCGAACATCTTGTTCATTAATCGTTGGTATGTGGCTCCTGCATTCTTGAGCCCGAATGGCATTACCTTGTAGCAAAAAAGCCCTTGACTCGTCACGAATGATGTCTTCTCTTGATCCGTCTTCTCCAACTTAATGCGGTTGTACCCCGAGAAGGCGTCCATGAAGCTCAACAACTCATGTTTTGCGGTTGAGTCGACTAAAGCGTCAATCCGTGGGAGCGGGTAACTGTCTTTAGGGCATGCTTTGTTCAGATCCGTGAAGTCAACGCACATTCTCCACTTCCCATTTGACTTTTTGACCATTACCACATTCGCCGGCCCGATGCCGGGTAGTACACTTCTCGTATGAAGTCCGCTTCTCGTAGCTTCGCACTTCCTCTGCCGCGGCCCGATCCCGCTCGGGGAGCAAACACGCGTTTCTTTTGTCGGATGGGGGAAGGAAGGTGATACATTCAATTTATGAACTATGACGGCTGGATCTATCCCCGGCATGTCGTCATGGCTCCATGCGAACACATCTTGGTTTTCTTTAAGGAACATTAGAAGCGCATGTCGAATCAGTTGGTCGACCGAGGTCCCTATCCTGGTGGTTCGATCAGGCCTTGAATCATCTAGTTGGACTTCTTCCAATGTCTCCACGGGTTCTGCCATTATTCTCTGTTCTTCGATGCTCATTGTAAGTACATGGTCATCCATCTCCATCATGGCCACGTAGCATTCCCTTGCAGTTACTTGATTTCCGCGTAGTTCTCCAACCCCATGTTCAGTGGGAAACTTGATCATCAGATGGTAGGTTGAAGTGATGGCTTTCCATGCGTTGAGTGTAGGTCGTCCGAGTATGGCGTTGTATGCTGAGGAACAATCAACCACTAGAAAGGAGATATTTCTAGTTATCTGTTGTGGGTAGTCTCCTACCGTCACCGCCAGCGTGACGGATCCTAAAGGATGGACCCGGGTTCCCCCAAAGCCAACGAGGGCGCGGACGCCGGATCAAGCGCTCCTTTGCAATCCCCATTTGCCGGAACGCCGGATAGTAAAGGATATCCGCCGAGCTCCCGTTGTCTACTAGAACTCGGTGGACGTTGAAGTCTCCTACCCGTATACCGACCACAAGTGCGTCGTCATGGGGGTGGTGATGCCGCCGGGCCTCGCCTTCAAAAACTCGATACCGGAGTCGTTCCGCCGTATTCTTTCTAATGAAGGTCCCGTCGATCGGACACTTTGCACCGTCCGCAAATAAGTCTTTACGGCCTTCTTGGACGATCCTACCGAAGCGTTGCCCCCCATTATCATCCGTATGTCCGCCACCGGTGGTTTGGGACGCTCGTTTTCCCGTCTAGGGTTCCGTTCCCCGGGGCTGATCGGCTCTTTCCTTCCTCACGAACCTTTGCAACCTTCCCCGCCTTATAAGGGCTTCGATACGTTGTTTCAAGTCATAACAGTCCGTCGTATCATGGCCGTGGTCACGGTGAAAGCGGCAATATCTATCTCTTGGCCTTTTGTTCGGATCTCCCTTTAACTTACCCGGGAATGTCAAGCTTCCTTCATCTTTGATTTGCATAAGCACTTGGTCAATTGGGGCTATGAGGGGTGAAACTTGTAAACCTCCCCGAAGGTGGTTTGGGTCTCCGGTCTTCTCGTCGATCTGCGGTTCTAGCCGCTTTTCGTCCGTTATCCGGTTTCATATCTTCCTCTCTCTCCCTTTTCTTTGGTTTATAGTCGTCTCGGCCGCATGGCATCCTCCGCATTCATATACTTCGTCGCCCTGTAATAGACATCGGACATAGTCTTTGGGTCATTCTTACATAGGGAAAATAAGAACTTACCCTCTTGTAACCCGTTTGTGAATGCTGCCACAAGTGTCTTGTCGTCGGCCTCGTCTATCGAGAGGGATTCCTTATTGAAGCGGGCTATATAAGACCTCAATGTCTCACCTTCTCGTTGTTTAATTCCCAGTATGCATGCAATAGACCTCTTGTGTCGATGACTTCCAATGAAGTGTGACACAAACTGCGCTCCTAATTCCTTAAAAGTGCCGATGGAATTAGGCGTCAACTTGCTGTACCAATCCCTCGCAGGCCCTTTCAAAGTGGTGAGGAAAGCTCTGCACATGATTTCGTCCGGTACACCCCGAAGATGCATCGGTGTTCGAAAGACTCCGTGTGATCCAACGGGTCCTTGGATCCGTCATAATTTTCCACATGGGGCATTTTGAACTTTGAAGGGACGGGGCATGAATTCACCAACGCCGTGAATGGTGAATCCGTTCTATGGACTAGGTCGTCCAGATTGCTGGATACCCGTCCCTTAAGGGCGTTCATCATGGCATCCATACGTTCCCTCATCTCCTGCATCTCGGTGGCTATGTGAGTCGGCACTGTGTCTAAAGCAAGTGGTGGATTGGTTTCTTGTCGCTCGGGTCTAGTCGGAGCGTTGCTGCCTTCAGGTCTTTCCGCGTTCCTTCCTTCGGGGCTAGCGCCCTCCTGATCTTCCTGTGGTGCACTCTGATTTGCGGTTATTTGCCGCAACTGTTCTTCCAAATCATGATTCTGCTTAGTGAGGCGCTCAACCGCCGCCGCAAGCGTTTGGACCTGCCTTTCCAGAGCGGTGGTACGTGGTTCGTCGCCTTGATTGTTGTTCGTCGCCATCGATCGGGTGAGTGCCATGCAACTCTTTGTCTCAGGGATAGAGCGAGGCTAAAAATAATCAGAAGATTTTCTTCCTCTATTCCCCACAGACGGCGCCAACTGATGATGCCGAAAATATCACCAGTGAGTTGCAAGCGCTCCTCGAACGAAAGCAATATCTGCAAAAAGAAAGCAAAGGACCTAAAAGAGAGCACCGGTGTGGTGTCGGCCAAATACCCTCCGAAGGTCAAGTTAGAATCTCCTTCCTTTAACCCTAGAGTGCCAGAGTTAAGAATATTATGCGTACCCTCATACCTAGGGTTTCTGGGGTATTTATATTGAGTAGAATTACCTTTCTTTTAGGATACAACTTCCTTCTCAAGTTCCTTTCCATATAGAGGTCTTCCCAAACGTGCGTCGCAAGAGGTCCAAATATACACGTTTGCGTGGGGATAAAGCAAAAGCTTATCTGAAATATATCAAACGACGTGCCACGTGGCATCCATAATTAATTTATACAAGACGGACATTCAGCAACACCCAACCGTCATAGCTGGGTTACTCATGGTGTCGATCCGTCCTCACTGTCTCCATCCACTTACTATTTTTATCCCCTTCAGTCATCATATTCTTCTATTCAATAATATATGAAATTTCATTCAGCAAAAAAAAAAATAATAATAATAATAATGATAATAATAATAATATATGAAATTTCTTGAAGTTGACAAAACAGAAAATTAATAATGCAATTGCACACCATAAGTCCATAACATTATTCACTTCACCATAAAGAAAAAGAGTACGGCCTGTTTTGCACCATTACAAACAGTCAGAGAGAGAGAGAGAGAGAGAGATGGCAGCAGAGCAAACAAGCAAAACCATTGAAGCATATCTGATGAAAGGTGGAGATGGTGTCCACAGCTACGCTAACAACTCCTCTTACCAGGTATCCTTCTCTATATATACGTTTACCAAGAATTTAATGTTCATTAGAGAAAAAAAGCTTTAATTTTAGGCTGTTGCCAAATTTAAAAATTACTCTTCGAATTTGAAATCTCTTACTCATACAGTCATACTCATTTTTATCCTACGGTTTTGGGTGGGTTAATGAGTCCAGTTCCAATTTTTCTCGATCTAAACAAATCCCAAAGATCTGTAACCTCTACCCTTGTGTACTTCTCACTCTTTATTAGAATGATAATTCATTCTGGTAATGCAAACTAGCTTGAATGACTTCCTAAAAAATGTAAGACTAATATCTTATTTATTTATGTATGTCTATAACTCATTATCGGATCTCATGTAAACAATATACATGTAACATGTCCAGTTAATAATAATAGCTTAATCTTAGGTAGTATATTTGTCTTTGTATAACCTGTTTGGTTGAGCTTATGTTCATCTAAAAGGGAATGTACAACTTTTTTAAAGGTACAACATGTAGTTTTATACAATAAAGGAGATAACAAATACTTTCATCCAAAAGAAGTACTCATGATTATTGTGGGAAATATCTTGTGTTGGTTGGTGTGTGGTTAGTTTTTCGTAATTGTTATAAAAACTGGAGCTTTCTTTCTAAAGTAGAAGAACAGAACTTTTATTAATTCAGAATGAATGTGATACAAAACTAAACTGAATACATTAAGGTTACTCTATATATATATATATATATTTATACATACATGTGTTTCAGTCCACCAAATCCCTAATTTTCAGCAAAATTAGTTTCTAACAATTCTAAACTGTACAAAGGTATTATAACATTTACAAGACAGACCAATTCCTACAAGCCACGTGTATTATGATCTCCAAAACTATGTATAAACACTTCATGATAAGGCACAGCCTCAATGGTCTCTAGCACATCCTTGCAAGCCCACTGATGCTCTGTTTTTGACGCCTCTGTTTTTCATTGCTTGTAGCTGACATTATGTGCAAGTGGTGCTGCTCCACTTTTGCATTACTATCCTGCATTAATCTCATCAGATGCATCCTCAAGCATTGAACAAAGTGCATTAGTTTTAGCACCCCCCCTCAAGAGCAAAGCTCTTGCATTTTCTGGAAATTCAATGTTAGCAGCAAAAATGTTAATCAAACCCAATTTCTTGATCAATCTGACATAGTTGTCTACACCCAAAGCTCTAGTAAAAATATCAGCTAGTTGATTCTTAGAACTCACATGAAAAGTCTTTATTGTTCCATCTAAAACCCTGTTTCTAACAATGTGACAATCAGCCTCTATGTGCTTAGATCGTTCATGAAAAACTGGATTTACAGTTATGTGTAGTGCTGCCTGGTTATCACAGTATAATAAAACAAGTTTATCATGTTGCACATGCAAATCCTTCAACAAATATAACAACCATGTGACTTCACATGTTGTAGTTGCCATAGATTTATATTCAGCCTCAGCTGAAGATCTTGAAACCATGGATTGTTTCTTTGATCTCCATGATATTAATGAATCCCCAAGGAAGACACAATACCCTGTAAGTGATTTTTTGGTATCTGGACACCCTGCCCAGTCAGCATCACAGTATGCTTTCAGTTGCAAGTCTAATTCACAAGGAAGAAACACCCCTTGGCTTGGAGTTCCTTTAATGTACTGTAATATCCTATTGGTTGCTTGCATGTGAGGAACTCTAGGCTGTGCTAGAAACTGACTTAACCTATTTACAACATAGGTAATGTCAGGCCTACTCAAAGTCAAATACATCAACTTGCATATAAGCCTCCTATATTGACTTGAATCTTTTAGAAGCTCTCCATCACCCTTTGACAGCTTAAGTTGCTGCTCCATGGGTGTTTTCAAAGGCTTACAACCCACATTCCTGTTTCTTTTAAAATCTCAAGTGCAAACTTCCTTTGATTCAAACTAATTCCCTTATCATTCCTTGCAATCTCAAGTCCCAAAAAATACTTGAGTGACCCTAAATCTTTTATTCCAAACTTATCATCTAGAACTGACTTTAAATATGCCACACAGTTTGGTTCATTTCCTGTAATCACCATGTCATCCACATACACAAGCAGTGCAGTAAACAAAGAACCCTTGACATACACAAATAATGAGTGATCAGCTTGGGATTGAACAAAACCAAGTTGCTGAATGGTTGAAGACAGCTTAGTGTACCATTGTCTAGAGGCTTGTTTTAACCCATAAAGTGACTTAACAAGCCTACAAACAATAGGTGTAGTGGATGTAGACCCCCCCTCCCTTACTGTGAAAACCAGGAGGGAGTGACATATATACTTCTTCAAACAAATCACCATGCAAGAAAGCATTGTTTATGTCCAATTGATGAAGTGGCCAAGATTTAGCTGCTGCCAGAGCAAGAACTACCCTGACAGAAACTGTTTTAGCTACAGGGGAAAAGGTTTCAATGAAATCTAGACCTTCCCTTTAAGTATAACCCTTGGCAACTAACCTTGACTTATATCTATCTACAGTCCCATCTGATTTCAACTTAATTCTATATACCCATTCATAGCCAATAGGGATTTTACCCGGAGGCAAGGTAGTTAGGTCCCAAGTATGATTTTGTTCAAGAGCTTGGATTTCCTTGTCCATAGCTTCTCTCCAAAGTGGATCTTTGACTGCTTGAAAGAAGCTTTGAGGCTCTTGAGGAGTTGAACTAACTGCCAGGA
Source organism: Castanea sativa (assembly GCF_040712315.1). Taxonomy (NCBI): domain Eukaryota; kingdom Viridiplantae; phylum Streptophyta; class Magnoliopsida; order Fagales; family Fagaceae; genus Castanea; species Castanea sativa. Next base: position 27,892,694 of record NC_134016.1, read on the forward strand.
CATAAGATTGATAGCTGGGAACAAGATGTGCATAGGTAAGAATATGACTAATATCATAAGGGTCACCAGAAATAGGAGAGCAAGCTGTAGTACAAGAATAATCTTGCAAGTAAGCTGGAGGTTTTGAAGTCCTAGTTGATTTTCTGATAAGTGCACATGGTACTTCTAGTGTTGATGTACAGTTCTGATCTGGTAAGGCAGCTGAAGGAACTAAAGGAAGTTGAGAAGGAAAACAATCAGCAGTAGGTGCATCATTAAGTAAGGTATTAGAAGTGTTAACATAATTATCAACAGAGTTAGGGGCAGAAGGAAAAACTAAAGTGCTAGAGCAACCAGTAAGTGAATCTGGTATAAAAGTAGGAGTAACAAAAGAATCAATACTTATGCTGGAAGTTTTAGTACCTTGGAAAGCTAAATCTGAAAGAAAAGGATCAACAAGTGCAGCATGTGTACCATCAAAAGGAAAAATATTTTCATGAAAAATTACATCCCTGGAAATGAAAATAGACTTGCTAGAAAGATCATAGACCTTATAACCTTTTATTCCAAAAGGATACCCTAAAAATACACACCTTTTAGCTCTAGGGTCAAATTTAGATCTGGCATGAGAAAGAGTAGATGCATAACACAAACAACCAAACACTCTTAAGTGATCATAAGTTGGCTCATGACCAAAAAGGACTTCATAAGGTATTTTGTGAGACAATGGTGAACTAGGGATTTTGTTGATCAAGTAGACAACAGTTAAAACACTATGCCCCCAAAGATATAAAGGTAATTTGGACTGAAACATGAGAGATCTTGCAACATTTAAGATGTGTTGATGCTTCCTCTCAACAATAGCATTTTGTTGAGGAGTTTCAACACAGCTTAATTGATGCAATATACCCTTTTGTGCAAAGAAATCCTTCATAAAAAATTCAGTCCCATTGTCTGTCCTCACAACTTTAATCCTTTTACCAAATTGTGTTTCAACTAGATTATAAAACTGCTCTAAAAGAATCTGTGTTTGAGACTTGTGCTTCAAGAAATAGACCCAAGTAGACCTTGAACAATCATCTACAATGGTTAGAAAGTACTTGCAATTGTCAATGGTAGCTACTGAAAAAGGACCCCACAGGTCACAATGCACTAAATCAAAACAATTTTCAGAAATATGAACACTACTATTGAAAGGTAATCGTTTTTGTTTTGCTAGAGGACAAATGTCACAATGAAAATTATTTACAAAACCATGAAGAGGCACTTTATTTATCTTTATCAAAGCCAATTTGGCATTTGACAAATGCCCCAATCTGAGATGCCTAACATGTGGCTGAACAGAATTGACTGTACACACTGCAGAAGCTGAAGTAGAAATGGATTCGCTTTCTTCCAGCAGGTAAAGACCATTGTACTCTTTACCCAGACCAATTGTGCTCGAATGAGCAAGGTCCTGGATGAAGAAGAAAGTACCAAGAAAACTAAGGCAACATAGAATAGATTTGGCTAACTTGCTGACAGATATGAGATTAAAACTAAATGCTAGAACACAAAGAACATCATATAGAATAAGAGCTTCTGAAATTCTGACAGTTCCTATATGGGTTACTAAGGCAATTTCACCATTAGGCAATTTCACATGTGTGTTTAGAGTAGAGGTTAAAGAAGCAAAACAAGTAACGGAGTGCACCATATGGTCAGTAGCACCTGTGTCTATGACCCAATCAGTGGATGAAAACATATCTTTATTGACTAATTTTGCAGAGAAAACTGAATGCTTCAAGTTGGAATTAAACAGCAAACCTAAAGCCATACCTGCCATAATCTTAAGATAGGAAGTGGATGTTGAATGATGTGAAATGGTGGCTGCCAAAACAGTACCAGTAGGAACACCAACTGAAGAAGCAACACCAGCAACTCCATTCATCAAGTTTGTCACTCCATCACCAATGCTTACAGTAGCTGCTTTATGCTTATCACCAGAATTAGAATTAGTGTTAAAGAAAGCCAATAGTTGCTCACATTGAGCCTTTGTGATTGGACATTGAACTGATCCAAGTGAAGAATGCTCAACGATAGCTCTTTGATCACAAGAAACTTGATTAGCATTAGATCTTCCCTTTGGCTTATACCCAGGTGGATATCCATGAAGTTTATAGCACTTGTCAATGGTATGCCCAAGCATGTTGCAATATGTGCATAAAGGCCTTTCCTTTTTGTTGTTTCCCTTAGTCCAATTTGCATTTCCAGAATTATTGCCTTTTGAATTGACATACATAGCAATAGAATCTGGTTTTGCTGCAAATGATCCTCCATGTCCAATATTCTTATGAGACTCTTCTTGAAGGACTAGGGCATAAACTTTTCTAATTGAAGGAAGAGGCTCATACATTAGAATCTGAGTCCTTATAGTATCAAAGTTCTCATTCAAACCCATCAAAAAATGCATCACATAAGCTTTTTCATGAGTAGCACTTAGGGTTTTCATTGCTCCACAACTACACTCTGGTAAAGGCTCAAGATTTAACAATTGATCCCATAATCTCTTAAATTTTGTGAAATACTCAGTCACAAACAACTGATTTTGTGTGATGTGAGAAATTTCCCTTTGGAGATTGTAAATTTTGGGACCATTGCCTTGTGAAAAAAAAATTTTCAATTCTAACCACATATCTCTAGCAGTTTCACTGTAGATTATACTACTAGATACATCAACATGCATTGAATTGATAAGCCAAGAAAGTACCATTGTATTGCAACTTTGCCAGTCTTCATAGAGAGGAGATTCTAGATCGAGCATAGGGATTCTACCATTGAAGAAGCTTCGAGGTTGTCTTCCCTGTGCTTTGATACCATATAAAAACTGAGCTTTCTTTCTAAAGTAGAAGAACAGAACTTTTATTAATTCAGAATGAATGTGATACAAAACTAAACTGAATACATTAAGGTTACTCTATCTATATATACATGTGTTTCAGTCCACCAAATTCCTAATTTTCAGCAAAATTAGTTTCTAACAATTCTAAACTATACAAAGGTATTATAACATTTACAAGACAGACCAATTCCTACAAGCCACGTGTATTATGATCTCCAAAACAATGTATAAACACTTCATGATAAGGCACAGCCTCAATGGTCTCTAGCACATCCTTGCAAGCCCACTGATGCTCTGTTTTTGACACCTCTGTTTTCCATTGCTTGTAGTTGACATTATGTGCAAGTGGTGCTGCTCCACTTTTGCATTGCTGTCATGCATTAATCTCATCAGATGCATCCTCAAGCATTGAACAAAGTGCATTAGTTTTAACAATTATGTAATGATGACAGAAACTAAGTTTATTAAAATGATAATGAGGAACACTTTGCTTTTCAGGGAAGAGTTAATAACGCTGCAAAAAGGCTGATCACTGAGGCAGTTGTAGAAATTCTTGATATCGAGAACTTTGCTTCCTCAAACACGTTTCGAATTGCAGATTTAGGTTGCTCTGTTGGGCCTAATACATTTTTTGCAGTGCAAAACATAATTGAGGCAGTGCAGTTTAAGTATCAATGTCAAGGGCTTGATTCTCAGCTCCCCGAATTTCAAGTCCTCTTCAATGATCACACCTCGAATGATTTCAACACACTTTTCTCCTCCCTCCCATTAGAAAGGAAATATTATGCTGCAAGCGTACCAGGTTCATTCTATGGTCGCTTATTTCCGAATGGATCTCTACACTTCGTTCATTCTTCTTATACCAACCATTGGCTTTCTAGAGTACCAAAACCTGAATTAGACAAAAGTTCCTCTGCTTGGAATAAGAGGAGAATACACTACACAAGTGCAAAAGATGAAGTTATTAAGGCCTACGAAGCTCCTTACGTTGAAGACATGGAATGCTTTCTACATGCTAGGGCTCAAGAGGTTGTGCGTGGAGGATTGATTGCACTTACTGTTTCTGGACGCCCCAACGGAGTCCACCATTCTCAATCTGTACAAAATATAACATATGACCTCCTGGGATCTTGCCTCATGGACATAGCTAAAAAGGTATAGCTATATTTGATTATGTTTTTTGTGTGTGCTTTTTAGTCTCACATGAGACAAATACTAGGTTAATTTGGGTTTTATTATCAATTCCAAAACACTTCAATTGTAACTAGACTAATCAAACCTCTTGCCCTCTAAAGAGCTCCATTTTTTTTATTAATGAGTTTTGCACATTTTAAACTCTTGTGCAAGAAGGTAAGGAAATTACAAGGAGTAGATTAATAATATAAAATGAATATGCTTAATAAAGGGAATGTCAAAGAGTCACTTAATTTGTCCTAATTGAATGTCAGATTAATCAATTTATGAGTACAAATCAAAAGAATCAAAATGCTCTTTGTTGACTAAACTTTGACTGAGTTAACTGGCAATCAAAAAAATTGGAAAATTCACCTAGCCACCAAGTTCCATCATTTTACATTAAAATACATATTTTCAAGAGCAAATTACAACTCAACCACTTGTTGTTTGGCCGAAATTTAAATTGTCTACATGTGGTTTCAAATTTAACACTGTATCCACTTAAGGTTAATTTAGTTAGATTTTCTTAACCCACATCTTTTTAAAACATGGATAAACATGTGATTTTCCTTCATTTTTATGTTTTCTCTCCTCTAAAAACACAAAAAACATAAAAATACAAAATCAAATAAGATAAAAAAGAATCCAGCAGAACACTTGTATCATGAGATTTCAAACTAGAGGTAGGTAACTTAAATTTCTATCAAACCTCAGGTGGGTAAAATACTAAAATATCAAAATTTAAACCATACGTAAGAAACTTAAATTTAAGCTAAACCATATGTGGGTAAGTTAAAATTTACTCTATTTTGAAACACCTCCTCAAGTATGACCACAATCAACCCGAGGTTGATCACAATTTGACCAAAAATAATCTGACAATTCCATCGGGATGAATTCGGCCTTATATTGAGGTAACTAAATTTCCTTTAAAATAATTATATATTGGCCCATATCAAACTTAAACGAATATGGTATTGCAAAAACAATGAAGAAAGGCCCAAATATTAAGTCACTTTTTATGGAAAGTATTCCATAGCTTGATTACAATTTAATCAACATTAAATTGTAATCAAACGACTATGATACCCAAATAAGGAGTTTTCAGAAAGGTCTCATGAAAAACTCCAATTTAAAAAACCAAAATGGTACTTGCACTTGTACATATTTATATAGAAAGATTCCTCTGGGTAGGCAGGGCTTATGAAAATTTCCTCCATCTGCCTTTTTAATATTAAATATTTTCCTTTTTCTTCGTAACCAAACAGATTGGTTGTCAAAAGTTGGACTTTATGTATGATCACATAATGAGAATATGCCAATTTTTTCTTCATGACAACATAGTAAGGATATATCATATATTATAAATATTTTCAGCTTTTCACCACCAAAGCCAAAGGAATACTATATTTGAAATTAGTAGAATCATTGCAGATAACATATATATATATATATATATATATATTGTTATTAAATTTATGATTATTTGATGTGGTTCTTTATGGTGTTTTTAACACAGCCTCACATCTTCCTTTCCTGTTGTTACTATTAAATTATTAAAAGAAAAAACCCCTTTAAATTTGCACTTAATAGATTGTCACACTCAACCTAATTGTTCATTTATGGGATTCATGCGACTGTTGAATGCCAATAACACTTCTTTGTGGTGGTGTACACAATGTCTTTAACATCATCTCTCCTCTCCCTCACCCCCAATCTACCAACCAAAAAAAAGGGTGTTCATTTACTTCATTATTGTTGCACAAGAATTTGAGAGAAAATGTTAATTTTCGTTATACTAGAATATGGTACATCATGGTGGACCGGGTATACAACACGTGGGAGTGTCTTCTCCAAGCCATCATGGCAACATGAATACTTCATTTGTTTGAAATGTCAAAGTCGACAATCTTTTTTCTCACTCTCTCTCTCGTAACGTGGGTCAACTACCGTCAATATCTAACGGTGTTATATATATTTGTAGTTTATTACTGCGTTGAAGGAAGGAAAATACACAGAGAGAAGGAGATAGAAAGATGGCTTATACAACGAATGGCGGAAATGGCCAGTACAGTTATTCGAATAACTCCTCTTTCCAGGTATTCCTTTCTAATTGTAAGAAGTGTTATTGAGTAAGTTGTATGGATCAGGGTCTTTAACTCTATCATATGATTCTTATAGTTTTATTTATCCATTTTGAAACATGGATTGTCGATTTAACCATGACTTTAATGTTTAAACAAAAATTTAACTATAATCACCTTGGTATTCAATTAAAATATTTACAAATTAAATTGATGAAAAAAAAAATTAGGTACTTTATGATAGAGGTTGAACTAGGAACTTTATAGAATCCTAATCTTCAAATATAATTCTAAGTTTGTAATGCTTAATATCTACCTTATAATTTCAGGCTAATTATCATATGAATAATTTGTGAGAATCTATTAAATAAAAGTAACATAAACTTAGGCCATTTTATGGTAGAAGGTTATATAATCTAAACTATATATATTCATCTATAATTATAAAATATATATGTTAAATAAAAGAATATTTTGTGTTAACCGTTAAGATTATGTAGGTATAAAAGAGAAGAATTCTGCCATACACTTGAGTTGCATATTCGAAACCATTCACATGAATACCAAATAATATGTTGTTGAAGAGAAGAAAAAAAAAATTCCAACCTCGTTGGTGTAAAAAAAAATAAAAAATAAAATAAAATAAGAGAGAGAGGATTCATCATTGATACTTTCTAATTTTCAAAAATATTCCTTTATAAAAAAAATCAAAGAAAAATTAGCATACATAGTAAGATTACAATAATAAATTCAAACTTATTAATTCAATTTCCAATTTTTTAATTGTCCTCTACGTCAAAAGTTTGGAGTATAAGACTTGGAATTTCAAAATTTTTTATGAAACAGAAAAAAAAGACATTAGACAAGCGTAACACATGTTAAGAGCATCTACTCTATTTGATTGGCTAAGATATTGAGTAATGATAGTTAATATATACATTGCAGATTTAAAAGCATATTTAAGATCACCTTACTTAAAATTCTAAATTGGGTAACACTTATTACACTCTTAGATACAAGAAATAAATCATATTGTATACGTAATAATTTCGTAATTTTGTAATTATCTCAACCATAACAAGAAACCCAATCTTCTATTTGGTAGAGAGGAGCGGCCGATGCTGCCAAGGAACTTATCAATGAGGCAATAGCTGAAAAGCTTGACATACAGAACTTTTCTTCTTCCAACACCTTTCGAGTCACAGATTTGGGTTGCTCTGTTGGACCTAACACAATATTGGCAATGCAAAACATAGTTGATGCAGTGGAGCTCAAATATCAATCTCAAGGACATAACACTCCTGAATTCCAAGTTTTCTTTAACGATAATGCTTCAAATGATTTTAACACACTCTTTACATCCCTGCCTCCAGACAGGAAATATTATGCAGCAGCCGTGCCGGGTTCTTTTTATTCTCGCTTATTTCCTAATGCCTCTCTTCACTTTGCTTTCTCTTCCTATGCCCTACAATGTCTTTCTCAAGTACCAAAAGAGGTGTTGGACAAAAGCTCTCCGGCTTGGAATAAAGGGAGGATCCACTACTCAAATGCTTCAGACAAAGTTGTTCAGTCTTATGCAGCTCAATATGCTCAGGACATGGAGTGCTTTTTAAATGCTAGAGCACAAGAGGTTGTATATGGAGGATTTATGGTAATAATCATCCCAGGCCGTCCCAATGGACTCCCTCATTCACAAGCTATGGTCAATATGGTAGGAGAAATCTTGGGATCTTGCTTGCTAGACATCGCTAAGAAGGTAATAAACTAATGATCCATTTGTGAGTAATTAATTTTACTTTCAGAATGATTCACACGGTATGCATCCAATATTTTTACTTCATAATGCTCGAATCAGACATATTTTGACATGGATGGCTCTGGCTTAAGCGGTTTTATCAGGTCTTGGTGTGGATTCAACGGTCCTACTAATTTTACATAATGATTATAATTATTATGATGGTTGTTGCTGTTGTTGTTGTTTACATTGTTATTGATTTTTCATAAAGCATACTCTAAAAATGATTGGTGAACTGTATGCATACAACTTGAAGAATTGTTACTTCAATTTCATGAAATTAAAATTAAGCCTCCAATTAAGATGCGAAAGATATACTTTTTGAAGCTGCTAAGGTTTTTCCCTTGATTTTCTTTTCTTCCACAAGCAGGGTATCATTAGTGAAGAGAAAGTCGACACCTTCAATCTACCAACATATTTTGCATCTCCCCAAGAAGTGGAAGCAATTGTGGAACGAAATGGATGTTTCTGTCTAGAAAGAATGGAAATTCTACCTCAAGCAATACCGAGTGGTAATTTTTCAAGAGGCAAGGTGATGTCGTCTCAAATTAGAGCCGGCATGGAGGGAATGTTTAAGGAGCATTTTGGAGAGGAGATTATAGATGAGCTCTTTGATGCATTGCACAAGAAACTTGATGAATCGTCCATATTCGATTCAGGGAATGGATCTAATTTATTTGTGTTACTCAATCGCATAGCAACCGTTTAGAAGATACATACAATTCGGAGCATTGATGGAGGTTTACCTTGAATTTGAAAGTAACTCAAGAGACGTGAGCAGAGTATCTTATCTCAATGGTGGTTGCATCTACTTAGTACTTAAACTAGTATAAAAAAACCAAAATAAATAGTGGTAACTATTAGGCTGAATTTGATGCCTTATGGATTTAATTCTATCCCATTGTGTTATACACTTCCTTTCCACATTATGAAATTCTGCAAATGATGTTTCAACTTGTTTACTATGGTAACCCCAATAATAAAAGACTGTGTGTGATGCTCTAGATTGATTGGATATTGATTGTGTATGAATTTTGAGTTCCACATCCGACATATACTAGATTGATCTTGCCTTTATAAATAATTATAAATATCCTCAATTGTTATAAAACTATCCTCAATTGTTGTATTTAATGGGTTTTGCACTTGCAGATTCAGCATGATGGAGGCTTTGAGTTTCTCTCTATGTAGTTATCTATTTCTGCCTCTCCAAGCCCTACTAAAATCAAGTTATAACAGCTTTCATATATGTGTCGTACTAGGGTTTATTAATACAAGGCATTTACTTCAGAAAATCGAACACATAAGCAATTGAGCCAATGATTTTTGGTTGATTAAGAGAGGATCAATTGATAGTCAAAATTGACAGAATCTCTTCTTAAGCTGCTTCAATACACTTTAATCTCGAATGCTCCAATAAATTATGGAGGGAAAAAAAACTGAGATAATAACAGAGAATCGAGTCTAGAAAAAAATTAGGCTGAAGTCATAAGCCTTACTATGCTTAAACCCTTTTCTTTCCAAGGTGTCTTTAATTGACTTCAACAACTTCTCAATATGTACCCTCTCTTTATGCAACAAAGTTGTTCTTAATTTATTGTAACCCGGAGGAACATAGCCCACTAAATTATTATTAACTGCAAATTTGATCATCTCAATCCAATACGGATTCTTAGCAAAGTGAAAGGGTAAACCAGCAGAATAAAATGTCCTAGCGATAAGAGAATCTAATTGCTCTCGACATTAATTGTTAAAAGCGTTCTCCAAAGGAGAATTCCCAACCCCTTTTTTCTGAAAAAATGGATGACTTGTAACTGTACTACTCTCAGTAGGACCCAAATTAGGACTACTAGGAGAATCATATGGTAAAGACACTAGCTTAGGCTTCTTCAATCTACACGAAGATTCCTCATACGCATCTTCTAATTTTTGCAACCATAGCACATGCTTGTATTCCAAAATTAGACAGTTTTAACAAGTGTGCCTTCACCCTTGAATAAGACCCCCTAAAAAAAAAATTTCACAATAGTTACATCTGAAAGTAACATTCTTCCACCACCAACAGCTGCTTTTCTAACTTAGTAACATATTTCCATAGAGGAGCAGCTAACTCAGTTGATTTTTCACTTTCAGGATTCATTTTAGTAAAATCACCTACAATATTTAACTTTAATAAATAAATAAAACTATAGCAGTAACAACATTATATTATATGGCAGTAACAACTAACAACATTATATATGACACATAATGGCAGTAACAACATTATATTATATCTCACTCTCACACAGTGACAGTGAGAGTGGGATTAAAAACAAAACAAAAAACAAAACAAAACATAACGCGTTATAAACATAATAAGTGAGTATTTAAGTAACCCATTCACCCAAATCAAATGGCCAAATAGCTGGGAAAAAAACACACACACATAAAGGTCGGACCTGACCTGTTGTCCATGCCGAAAGAGAGAGAGAGAGATCAGAAGGGACAGGGCATGGCGTCGACGTCTATGGAGCTTGCCGATCGGCCCGATCGAGCTCCGACGAGGGACAAAGGGCAGCGACAAGAGGCAGAGGTCAGAGGGAGGGTGGAGGGGTTGAGAAGTGAGAACTTGAGAATCTGAGATGTGAGTTTTGGTCTAATGAGTAATGACTTCTCAGACATGTTGTTTTAGGGTATATCACAAGATCAATGGTATTGGTAAGTCCATCTGTCAAAATCTGTGATTTTTTTTTTTCATTGCTGGCTTGTCGGTCATATCGACGCCACGTTGAAGTTGTGTCAGCGCCGTGTCGAAGAAGTGAAAAAAAAAAGAGACTGCTCTGACACTGGAGTCCGGCGAATCGTACCGGTTCCAGTGTTCGACACGTGTCGAACACCGACACGATGCCAAAAATGGCGTGTCGGTGCAACCTAGTCATAAGGTCTACAGTTCAAACAGTTCACCAAATAGCGAAGGGCCTTAGAAAATGATCCAAGTATAACCATTAAAAGAGGGGATAGTTTGGAGTGTGAATCTACTTTCTAGTTTCTAGTAATATGAAATTTCTTTCTTCAACCCTAATGGGGAAGTGCAATCACCAAAGAACCACACTTTATGAAACGAAAGTTTATTGATTGATTCAAATCCCATCCCAAAGTCACTAATCCAAAATAAAAATAAAAAAATAAAAACACAACAAATAAACCCCTCTATGTTAAACAAGTGAGGTCCATGCTTGTTTTATTAGAAGGAATGAATGGACAAAACTAGATTTAAGCATGGTTCATAGACCCTCAAACTTTTTGAAAGCAAAATTTGTCACCAATAGAACGTGGTCTCCCATTGCCATTGTCAAGCTGAAGCAGTTGGATTAGTTTTTACATGTTTTTGCTCGACCCTAGCTTTAAAGTTATTCTTACATTCAATCTGTCATAAGTCATAACAGTACACATGCATGCAGAAGATGAGCCGAGCTCAAATTGGTTTTGAAATCAGCATACAATCATGGATAGACTGATCCCTTGACTCTTCATCCCAACAAAGAAAATCAATACACTGTCTGCAATCCAACTTCAGCAACTCAAGCTTGGTTAGAGGTAGAGGAGCCAAAGTTATCCTCATGAGCAGAGAAAATTGGAAGAGAGATAATAATTAATAAATGGCATGGAATTATGAAGATAGTCGATAGTAAATATATAAAGAAAACATTAATTCAAAAACCGAGTATAGATAATATATAGTTATATGAAAGTACTTGATATGAAGACAGTTTGGCCGAGTGGTCTAAGGCGCCAGATTTAGGCTCTGGTCCGAAAGGGCGTGGGTTCAAATCCCACAGCTGTCAAATTTTTTGTTATATTTATTTTCCCCAAAACGTTTTGATGTGTAGTTATCTTTTTTGGGTTGAGAATCCGTGGTAATTGACATTTAACAATTATCGCACAAAAACAATTTTCTAATCCCACGAACCGTTTTGGCTTCAGCTAGCTTTGTGTTCGATGATGCAACAAGTGAAACATCTATTGCTGCCCACTCTTACTTCATTCCCATTTGCCACCCTCTCCATTTATTCCCTGTCTTGGATAGCTTCTGGAATCAGTTACCTATTTGGTGTTATGACAAGCATGTATGTGTATGAATGGTGAACCAAGATTATATTAAATTCCAAAAACTTCTGTTAGATCATCCATTCCAAACAGAAGTAGTCTGAAAGAAGGAACAATCTTATAAGATGTTGTAAAATAATCCAATTAACAAATGCTTTTAGGGCATTTATTGATGGGTTATTTTAAGAAAGTTTTGATATTTTTTTCATAGAAATATAAAAAGCTATCAAAAAATCTTCTCTTTTTTTTTTCATTAAGAGTTTCTAAAAATACTTCCTAAATTAATGTCCTTATTCATTAACTTTTCTCAATGCAAAAACATCAAATTTATTAAAGTGGTATTGCAACTTTGTGCTTTTAGCTCAAGGGAGTAAGATTAAAAGGCAGTTGAATTCAAAATTGATTATGAAATTTTTAATTAGTGTCCGTTTAGGAACAGCTTATTTAGCTGAAACTGAAATTTTTTTGCTAAAAGTACTGTAGATAAAGATAAAAGTTAGATGAATAGTATAATGAGACTCATAAATAATATAAAAAATAAGCTGAAATTGCAAATAAACTGAAATTTTTAACTTGTCCAAAACGGACACTTAGTATAACAATAGAATAAAAAATTGAAAAAAAATATATCATACAAAATATAATGTAAAATATATTCTTTCACGATTTGTGTAAAAAGATTTAAACAAAAAAAAAATCAGTATATCAATGAAAAAAATAACTCATAATTTTTGCAATAAAAATAATAACTAATAATGTTTTGGTAGTCCATAGGTAGAATTCTTCTTCTTCTTCTTTTTTTTTTAGAAACCTGTAGAATTTCTTTTAAAAAGAGAAAATTGAATGTGGTTTGTGTTAAGCTATGTAGAGTCTAGTTTGTGCTTGATCTGAATTATAACCCGACCCGAGATAAAAGTACTATGGTTTTAATGAGAGATTTTATGTGGTTTATTCCAAAAAGTGGAGGCTTGGGCCGATAAATTTTCCTACCACAGGTGTAAAGGTCCATCCCTTTTGGTTGGTTGTAGGCAAGGAGGGATTCAAATCCCCTAAGCTACAAGCCCCACCTTGTCTCTTGTGGATTTGGTCTCGGGAGTACTTTAAAACAAAAAAGAACATTTCCTCTCCAGTATCAATATAATTTCATAGTCATTCGGTCTAAATGCTGCATGAAAACATAAGCCAGACGAAGGAACAAGAAGATCCAGAATGTAGAAGGCCATAACATTACTCATTTGGCAGCCTTGGATTCCTATATATCACTCATGTGGTACTTTATTATGGCCCGTTTTAGCCCATTGTGAATCTTTTATGTAAGATATAAATACCATTGTTTACATTAAAGCCCTTGTCATGCATACTGCATAAAAGCTACATAGACAGTACTTTTCAAACATTTCTCATGTTGCTTGAAATGAAATCAAAATATCATGTTATCAAAAATAAAAAATAAATAAATGACTGTCATATTGCCAAGAACAATTATTCAATGAGTACACTACAACAACATGATACTCTCTCCTTACATAGAAATGATAATTTCCACTTATTAAATTCATAGTGGAATCCACCATTCACGTAAGAAAATGGAGTATCACGCCAATGTACTCGGGGAGAAATATTTTTCACATTGCCACTGAAGAAAAAAAAAATCAAGATTCAAATTGGAAGTTCAGCAGAATCCATTCCAATGTTTCTTGAAAGTGGTCAAAGCAAAAGTGCTCTATAGCAGCATGCCTGCATCTGGAAATGAAAGTGGTGCTGATTGATACAAACATGCGAATCCATTTCTTATTACACAAAAGGTATAAAGAACAAGCCCTTAACTCATGTCTCTACCTAATACAATTCTTCCAAAATTTAGTGCTTTAAACAATTGCATGCAACTTGAGATGAGGGTGGAATTGGAGAAGCCAAAAGAATTAATAATTCCTTAGTAATGGGGAAAGAACAAAGAAGCCAGCTTAAGTGACTAAGCAGCAGACTCCTTGGCAATCTTCTCTGCCTTTGCAATGACTTCTTCAATTCCACCAACCATGTAAAATGACTGCTCAGAAAGATCATCATAGGTTCCATCAATGACTCCCTGTCAAAATGAAACATCGGACAAGAAAATTAGGGAATTGCACAAAACTAAATTTGGAAAAAAGATAGATAAGGATACCAAGGCAACTGAAACAAAGCTCCATGAAAGACAAGCCCTTTTGTTATTTCAGTCAGATTTATCAGTTATAGAAGAAATAGTTCCACAAAAGATAGTGCCGTGGTCTCAGAAAATTTTGGTGAAAGGATCAATGACCACAAATGCTCAAGGTCAAAAATATAAATAGAAACAAAATGAACCCATCAGATTTATCTAGTATGCTTGAGTATATTGTCTGAACCCATCAGATGCTATTTAGTTTTATTATAATAATATAATCAAATTTCACCTCTTTGGTTGTGGCTTACCTTGAATATTAATCTAAACTGTAGATTTTGCTCTAGGTGTACAAATCATGTATGTACATGTAATCTTTCTATTTAAGCATTGAAAAATAAACAAAATCTGCAACAGTGCTTTAATAACAACTTTACTCATGCTTTCAGATCTCTTGGATGTAGTTTGAGCTCCTCTCGGGTCAACCAATTTCCATTTAGTTGATTAACTTCCAAATATTTTTTTGATAGTTCAATAATTGTGAGAGGGGGATTTGAATCCTAGATGTCTCCTTTGAAAACACCAAGAGGTGCCAACTAGTTAAGTTACAAGGCTCTTGACAATTAGTGTCCAAATTGAAACATTTGTTTCGGGCACAGGTCCGTCATCCAAAGCAGTAAAAAATAGAAATTATGTAAATATAATCATACTTACAATTATAATTCAAAGATCACAAATGCACAAAACTAAAATTAGAGGAAGAAAAAAAAAAAAAATGAGGATGCCAAGGCAACTGAAACAAAGTTTTGTGAAAGACATGCCCTTTGTTATTTGATTCAGATTTATTACCTATAGAAGAAATAATTCCACAAAAGATAGTGCGGCAGTGTCAGAAGAATTTGGTGAAAGGACTAATGACCACAAATGCTAAAGGTCACAAATATAAATAGAAACTATATTCATTATGTAATCAAGAATAATTGGGGTTTTTCTTTTGGATTGGTAAGCTACACACGCACCCAATGAATCTTGAGTTCATGACCTCACCCTTTACCTAAGATTTATAATGGGGAGAGGTGCCAATTGAGCTAGATCTCATTGGCAAGAGAATAATTGAGTTGAACTGAAGCAGACCGGTCTATGACCTAATTAACACCAACACATTAAAATTGTCTAGCATAAATGGCTGGTTCAAATTGTGAATTTCCAGCCATAAAACTTTGGAATCACTCTAGTATCACCATCTTGTTCTGCATAATTTACCAGGTGCCAACTAGAAAGCAAGCAAAGACCACTAATTACGGTTTGCTGCTAATAAATAATAACTAACCTAATTACTAAATTCATATAGCATGACCATAGTCCAAATTATTTTGGTATGCACAGAAAACGCAAAAGCAGAGACAGAGAGCTCCTCCAAGGCTCAAATAAAAAATAAGACAAAGGAAAAATAAATGATCATCATGCATTGAACAAGTAAATCACCTGGAAGCTGTTAACGCTCTCTTTCAGCTCAACATATTTTCCTGCAGCTCCAGTGAAGACTTCTGCAACATGGAAAGGCTGGCTCAAGAACCTCTGGATCTTACGAGCACGAGCTACTGTCAACTTGTCATCTTCACTGAGCTCATCCATTCCCAAAATGGCAATAATGTCTTGAAGGTTCTTATAGTCTTGGAGAACTTTCTGAACACCACGAGCAGTATTATAGTGTTCTTCACCCAAAATACGAGGAGAAAGCATGCGAGATGTAGAATCCAAGGGGTCAACAGCAGGATAGATACCAAGCTCAGAAATCTGATTATGAATCAGAATTCAGAAAAAGCAAGAACACGGAAGAAATGGTTTCTTTACTTTAGATGAATGAAAATGAAAGATAGGGTGACACACCTGCCGGGACAGCACTGTTGTGGCATCAAGATGGGCAAAAGTGGTTGCAGGAGCCGGATCTGTCAAGTCATCAGCAGGGACATAAATAGCCTGAACAGATGTGATTGAACCCTTCTTGGTAGTGGTAATACGCTCTTGAAGTTCTCCAAGATCTGTAGCCAAGGTAGGTTGGTAACCAACAGCAGACGGTATGCGGCCAAGCAAAGCAGACACCTCCGAGTTAGCCTGCAAAATAAAACAGAAAAGTTAGCAGGATTAGCAAACCAAAAATATATATATATATATATGTGTGTGTGTGTGTGTGTGTGTGTGTGTGTGTGTGTGTGTAATTATTCAAGAAAAGAGGACAAGCAGGCTTACTTGGGTGAAGCGGAAAATGTTATCAATGAAGAGAAGCACATCTTGGCCCTCAGCATCTCGGAAATGCTCAGCGACAGTCAGCCCTGTAAGTCCAACACGAGCACGAGCACCAGGAGGCTCATTCATTTGACCATACACAAGAGCACACTTGCTTTCATCCTGATATTTAAGAGAATGTTATCAAGGAAAGTACGACATACTGTGGATAATAAACCATCAAAAGGGGGGAAGGGGGGGGGGGGGATTTCCATGCATTAGATTTTATGAAGAGTAGCATTAGATTAACCTGATTTTCAAGCTTAATAACACCACTTTCAATCATTTCTCTGTACAAGTCATTACCCTCACGAGTACGCTCTCCAACACCGGCAAATACAGAGAAACCACCTAAAGAAACATTAAATTAAACACTCAATGAAACTGCAGACCGACAATTTCAAAGACACATAACAGTACAGAAAGTTTTTAAATGGAACCAACCATGAGCCTTAGCAACATTGTTAATGAGTTCCATAATGAGCACAGTCTTGCCAACACCCGCACCACCAAAGAGCCCAATCTTTCCACCTCTTTGGTAAGGTGCAAGGAGATCAACAACCTGGAGAATGTAGCAACTAAAATGTAATTGACATATTCAAACTTTAGAAGACACAATAATAGTTACAAATAACACAACCACACACATTTGCATATCACCTTATCCCCTAAGTTGAACTCAAGCCCTACTAAAATTTCACACAAAATATCACTACTGCTTGTTGTCAGCCCTCATTTGATCTTATACAGTTTTGTGCCCTATTCATTTAAACAACAACCAACCACTAAGATTTCCAACATAATATACCAAATACATTTGTCACAAATAATTATTTTAAAATTAAAACCCTTTTATATATACATATATCCAATATTAAATTTAAAAAATTGCTCTATTTTACACTCCTCTACTTGGACCATTGTAAAAGGAACATGAGTTCAAGAAAGATAAGATTAGAAAAACCAAAACTTGAAATCAAATATCTAATATTAAGACCATTATTCATACAATAATACCACCCAGATTGCTAGAGCTTTTAGCTCTCTTAGTTAAGTTGTATTCAGGCTGTATCATGCTTATAAATAGTCATAGGCCAACAAATAAATAGTAAATACCCATCACAAAAAAAATTTTATTTTATTTCTCTTAATTCAATTGTTACAACATGAGGGGAGGGAAATTTGAACCCTGTTTCTGCTTATAAACTAGACCATGAAATGCCATTTAACAACAACAAGGCTCTTGGCCCCTTTGTCCTATACATAAAAGTTTACACTTTTCAGTTCAATACTACTACATACAAATTAATAACGGCCCAGTTTGGGAATAGCTTATTTGCATAATGTGAAACAAAAAGTTGAAACCAACTTATTTTCACAAAATGTAGTCCATTATTAAAATGCACCGCTTCATATTAGCATACAGCTGCCCTTCACCTAAAATGTTATCAGCTTACATACCTTAATTCCAGTAACAAGAATCTGCTGCTCGGTCGCCTGCTCAACAAAGGCGGGCGCTTCTCTATGGATAGGCAGATAGTGATCCGTTTCTGATCAAAATTCGAAAAACAAAACATCAGCTAGAAACATGACATGCTGAATATGAAGAATTAATAACAAGGTCCGACAAGTGTTTCAATTTCCAGATAAATAATTCTTACTTATTTCGCCTCTCTCATCGACGGCCTCTCCAATAACATTAATGATGCGGCCAAGTGTAGCCCTTCCAACCGGCACCTAATAGTAATTCACCACCACATAAAATTTACGCAAATATTCATTTCAAACCTCTAATATTTACAAAAACTGTGGGCTTACGGTGATGGGAGCGCCAGTGTTGAGGACTGGCTGACCTCTAACGACTCCTTCAGTGCCGTCCATAGCAATGCATCGCACCATGTTCTCACCCAAATGCTGAGCCACCTCCAGCACAACCCTGGTCGGATTGTTCAGCAGCTCCAGAGCCGTCAGAATCGGCGGCAGTCCGGTTTCGAATCGGACGTCCACGACGGCTCCGATGACCTGGCACACCTTTCCGACCGCGCCCTTACCTGAGTTCTCATCGGTGATCTTTCCGGAGGGAGCAGGCGGGGGAGACGACGGCGACGGCGGCGGCTTTGAAGGAGTGGCTGTGGAGTAATGCGCCGCGCGGGGGAGGAGGTAGGCGGCGGGGCGCGCGAGTGGGGATCGCGGGGGGAGTCTTGTGGTGGTGGTGGTGGGGCGGCGGAGAGGAGCGGAGCGGAGGAGAGTGGTGAGGAGTTTGCGTGAGGAAGAGGACATGGTGGGGGAATGAATGTTTTGGGGAATGATGAAAAATGGGAGAGTGACAGAGTGTGTTGAGTTGGTAAGGTGGGTAAGGCTGAGAGCCTGAGACTGAGTCTGTAACTGAAAGAGCTAATCATTTGGGAATTTGTTTGTTGATTTGTGGTCGATACTGAAGTGAATGAGCTGCCAACAACTGGGATTGCGGGTGTTAAAGACTTATATAAGTTCAGGTTATACTTATAGCAGACAAATATGCACTTTTGGGTTTCTATTTTAAACAACTCTAACTCTCAGCTTTTGCCACGTGTCTGACTATGACTCGTGAGAAAAAATAGTTGGTTTTTTTTTTAATATATATTTAATGTCTAAGATTGGAAATTGGTTTTGGTAACTTGCAATTAATAGTTGTTTGCATCAAGTGCAACTGTACCTCATTTTAATTCATCTATATCACAAATTAACTCACAACTTTTATCATAACTATTCACATGTTTGACTTTGAGTAATGGAGCAAAAATGGTAATTCTATGTAAAAATGAGAGATAATTAATCACAATCTGCCACTTAGATAATTGTGACAAAAATTGTGTATAAGTTTGTGATCATACAATTACTCGCTTATCAAGCATTATTAGGGATATTACAACTTTTATTAGTAATACTAAGAATACTGCAACTTTTATTAATAGGAACTTACAAACTAATGTGTCAATAAATCACCAAAACACATTTCAAATATTCATTTCAAACATTCACAATCATCATCTCTCATGGTCATAGTCATACAAATTAGCAAGTTATGAAATTTGGTGTGTCAAGGACCAAAAGCTCTTAACAAGTAAAATTTAGGGACTAACAAGAAAATTTGGCCTTAATTTTTATTAGGTTGCTCTATTAAAGTTTCAAATGACTCATTAACTGTGAACTATGAAGATAATTTGGATAATATCTGATGTGGGATGAAAACACTCAAACCACCCAAACCGTCCATGGACGGTCATCACCTCGGCAGCCGTCCAGAAGTTATCCTCAGGACGAGGGTAACGAACAAGGACGTCCAGAGGGTGATAGCGAAGCTACATCCCTCGTCCGTGGAATGCGCACAGCCTACCCTGAGAGGACTCGTCCACGTAAAGATCCATGGACTAGGAGTTTACACTTGGAATCAGCAGGTGCACTCGACGAAGGAAATTCAGGACGAGGGTATCATACTTAGGAGAATCTCCGAATATAATGTGACAATCCCTTATCCCACGCATAACGGTCATGTATCCGTTGTGAAATAGAAGTGTAACTCCTGAACGGTTATGGCAGTTACGTTTAAGCCTCGAATCCAGGAGAGGTTCCTATTTCGATAACCGTCTATGAAGGCACTATATAAAGACTGATTCAGACAAGGCAAAGGTATGTTCAGTTTTTACTAAAAGAAAGTTGGAACTCAGATTACTTAGAGGGAAAACTAACTTTACCATCGGAGGATTTTTGGCCGGCAGCCCCGGTCGCCTTTGATACGCTTTTCTTTCTTTTTCAGGCCGTAGAAAGAACCAGTAGTCCTTTCAAGTCCGAAGCATCCAGCCTACTGATTTTCTTGGCATCATCAGTTGGCGCCGTCTGTGGGAACACTAGAGTAAACTTGTTATTCTATCCTAGACAAAAGGTTGAATGGTTCGAACAAGATCAAGGGCTACCAGCCCAGGCCACCAGGAGAGTAGGGATGCTTCCAGCAATCCCCTTCGTGATCGCAGATCAGCACTTGTAATGCAACCGCCCTCTATGCAGCACATACAATCCATGGCGGCTGCTATTGACACGTCAGAACCAGGAATTGAATAAGGAGATCAACTTCAGGAGGCAGCGTCAAGGACACATGGAGGGAAGGGCCCCAAGTCAGGAAAGAGGAGGGGAGAATGTAGAGTCCGAAGATCAAACAAGGGGTACCGCTTCAAGACGGGTGCCGCACTTGGAAAAAGAAATGGACCAGATGAGAAAAGCCATGGATGAAATGAGGGAAAACATGAGGCGAGCAAACCCAGTAGATGATATGGTCCACCGAACGGACTCCCCTTTTTCAGCCTCCATCAACAGTCACCCTCTACCCCCGAAGTTCAAAATGCCTTCTCTAGACTCGTACGATGGAAATCGCGACCCCTGCGATCACATTGCAACATTCAAGACGACCATGCACCTGCAGGGGGTCCCAGACGAGATCATGTGCAGAGCTTTTCCCACCACACTCAAGGGACCAGCGCGAGTGTGGTTCAGCAAGATTCCCCCAAACTCAGTGGGATCATTTGAAGAACTGAGTAAGCTGTTTGTCAACAACTTCATTGGAGGACAGCGTCACAAGCGGTCCTCCTCTAGCCTACTGACCATAGAACAAGGGGACAATGAGAGTTTGCGATCTTTTATCACCCGGTTTAACAGAGAAGCCTTAACGGTGGACGAGATGGATGACAAGCTATTACTGGCCGCTTTCCACAATGGGGTCAATTCTGACTTGTTTATTCATAAGCTCTACGAGCAGGAACCCCAGACTATGGCCAAGCTTGTCCATTCGGCCCAGAATTTTATGAATGCTGAAGACGCCATCATAGCCAAGAAAAGAAAAAGGGCAGAGCGCTCGGAGGTGGGCCACCATCGCTACCAGGACCAGGGACCTCGTCCGAAGAAAGTTCGGGCAGACGAGAGGAAAGATAAGGATGGTAAGAAAGCCAGTTCCTCGGCAAGGAATCAACAATACACGCCCCTGACTATTCCGTTAGAGCAGGTTCTTATGCAGATCAAGGATGATCCGTCCTTGAAGTGGCCAGACAAAATGAAGGGAGACCCCAACAAGCGTAATAGGAGCAAATACTGCCGTTTTCATAGGGACCACGGGCATGATACAGACCAGTGCTTTGACTTGAAGCAACAGATAGAAAATCTCATTAGACAGGGGAAATTGAGGAACTTCCTTGGACGGGACCAGAGAGATGAGAAAATGAAGGCCAAGGTAGAAGAATCATCACGCCCCCCACTAGGAGAAATAAGGGTAATTATAGGAGGAAGCACGACGGCGCAGTCGTCCAAATCAAGGAAGACATACTTGAGGGTGGTGCAGAACATCCAACAGTCTGGACGACCTCCTAGGACGAGGGAGGTAGACCAACAGGCTGTTACTTTCACGGACGAGGAGGCAGGACGAATCCACCATCCACACGATGACGCGATAGTCATCACCCTACTCATCTCTGACTACACGACCAGGAGGGTATTGATAGACAATGGCAGCTCTGCAGACATTCTCTACTACCCCGCGTTCCAACAAATGAAGCTAGGACGAGATCGACTTCAACCAGTGAACTCACCGTTGGTGGGATTTGGAGGAATGAAGGTGCAACCTGTGGGCACCATCAGGTTGCCAGTGGTCGTCGGGACGTATCCGCAGCAGATAACCAAAGAGGTGAATTTCCTTGTTGTTGATTGTGCATCGTCATACAATGCAATTATTGGAAGGCCAACTTTGAACAGCTGGAAAGCGGTAACCTCTACCTACCACCTGTCCATTAAATTCCTGACCGAGCACGGAGTAGGCCAGGTACAAGGAGACCAGTTGGCTGCCAGAGAATGCTACTTAGCCATGCTGGCCATGGACGAGCATATG
Source organism: Castanea sativa (assembly GCF_040712315.1). NCBI lineage: Eukaryota > Viridiplantae > Streptophyta > Magnoliopsida > Fagales > Fagaceae > Castanea > Castanea sativa. The sequence goes on from NC_134016.1 coordinate 27,915,032, forward strand.
CAGACGATGAGTATAGACGGAAAAAGGGTCGTGGCTGAACCCACTGAAGCATTAGAGGACGTCCCTTTGGACGATGACCAGCCCGAGAAGTCTACCAGAGTTGGGGCGAGCATGGAAGAGGGGGCAAAGCACGCTTTGATCCGGTTTCTGAAGAAAAACCTTGATGTCTTCGCATGGAGTCATGAGGACATGCCTGGCATTGATCCAAACGTCATTACCCACAGCCTGAATGTATGTCCCTATTCGAAACCAGTGTGTCAGAAGAGAAGAGTTTTTGCTCCCGAGCGAGATAATGCTGTTAAGGAAGAGGTGCAGAAGTTGGTCGCCGCGAAGTTTATCCGAGAAGTTCATTACCCAGACTGGTTGGCGAACGTAGTCATGGTCAGAAAAGCCAATGGCAAGTGGCGGATGTGCGTGGACTTCACTGATCTCAACAAAGCTTGCCCCAAGGATAGCTACCCATTGCCGCGCATTGACCAGCTAGTGGACTCAACGGCAGGTCACAGGATACTTAGCTTCATGGACGCTTTCTCAGGGTACAACCAGATTAAGATGAATGAAGCGGATCAGGAGAAAACCTCATTTGTCACAAGCCAAGGGTTGTATTGCTACAAGGTTATGCCTTTCGGTTTGAAGAACGCAGGGGCGACCTACCAAAGACTGGTTAACCATATGTTTCGTCCTCAAATCGGGAGAAATGTGGAGGTTTATGTGGACGACATGTTGGTGAAGAGCCAGGACGAGACTAAACATCTTGACGACCTTCAAGAGACTTTTGATACGTTACGACGGTACCACATGAAGTTAAATCCGAGCAAGTGTGCTTTCGGAGTTTCGTCGGGTAAGTTCTTGGGGTTTATGGTGTCGCACAGGGGAATTGAGGCGAATCCGGATAAAATCCAGGCGATATTGAACATGGAGCCACCGAGAAATATCAAGGAAGTCCAGTCTCTTATTGGACGAGTCGCCGCCCTCAACAGGTTCGTATCGAAAGCTACTGATAAATGTTTACCTTTCTTTAAAGTCCTTAGGAAGGCTTTTGAATGGACGGACGAGTGTCAAAAGGCCTTCCAAGACCTGAAGGCGTATCTGATGACGGCCCTATTGTTGAGTCCGTCTGTACCTGGGGAAGAGTTGTACTTGTACTTGGCAGTGTCCCCACACGCAGTAAGCTCAGCATTGGTCAGAGAAGAGGGGAGAGTCCAAAGGCCGGTTTATTACACAAGCCACGCGATGGGAGGGGCAGAAGGACGATACCCGATGATGGAGAAACTAGCCTTCGCATTAGTCACGGCTTCCAGGAAGCTGAGACATTATTTTCAGGCACACGTCATCAACGTCCTGACAGACCACCCCATTAAAAAGGCGATGAGCAGGTTGGAAGCTGCTGGACGGCTGGTACAGTGGGCCGTTGAGCTCAGCGAGTTCGATGTTAGGTACCTCCCGAGGAGCACAATAAAAGCGCAAGCGTTGGTAGATTTCATTGCAGAATTTACCCCCAGTCAGGACGACCTGAACAAGGACGAAGGAAATGAAATGTGGGTGGTAAATGTAGACGGATCGTCCACAATGCATGCAGGAGGGATTGGAATTGTACTGAAGTCCCCTGAGGGTGACAAGCTGGAGTACGCGGCCCGTCTGCAGTATCCAACTACCAACAACGAGACTGAATATGAGGCTCTACTCAAGGGGTTGGAATTGGCCAAGTCCTTAGGGGTGGAGTCGTTAACAATCAAAGGAGACTCTCAACTGGTCATCAACCAAGTAAATGGGATGTGCGATGTCAAGGAGGATCGAATGAAGAAGTACCTTAACAAAGTGAAACGCCTTGCCCGAAAATTTTCAGCCATAAGTTTTATTCAACTTCCCAGGGAGGAGAATGCAGAAGCAGACGCCTTGGCGAAAGCCGCCTCGGCAGGGGTCATAGACGAGTTCGACGACATCCAGTACATGCCGAGTATAGACATCCCTGACATACAGCAGATAGGAGGAGGAGAGAATTGGATGAGTCCGATAATAATTTACCTCAAGGATGGGAGGCTTCCAGAGGACAAGGATGAGGCGAGAAAGTTGAGGGTCAGGTCGGCCAAGTATGTCCTCATTAATGAAGTGTTGTACAAGTGAGGTTTTTCCCAACCTTACTTAAGATGCTTGGCTCCTGACGAGTCAAACTATGTTCTAAGGGAAGTTCACGAAGGATCGTGTGGAAATCATTCAGGGGCAAGGTCCCTTGTCCATAAGGTCATCCGTGCCGGCTACTATTGGCCAACAATGCAGGCAGACGCTAAAGCCTATGTCAAGGTATGTGACCAATGCCAGCGTTATAGCAACGTACCTAGACAGCCGTCAGAGTACCAGACCCCAATGACGGCCCCATGGCCCTTTGCACAGTGGGGCCTGGATATCCTGGGTCCTTTCCCCGCAGGAATCCGGCAGATGAAATTTCTGGTGGTTGGAATAGATTACTTTACCAAGTGGGTAGAAGCCGAGCCTCTTGCAGCAATCACTCAGCAGAACGTGAAAAATTTCGTATGGAAGAACATCCTATGCAGGTTCGGAGTACCCAGGGTATTAGTATCTGACAACGGGCGTCAATTTGACAACGCACCCTTCAGGGACTTCTGCAATCATTTTGGAATTAAGAATCACTACTCTTCACCCTCTCATCCACAAGCAAATGGGCAAGCAGAAGTAGTAAACCGATCCCTGCTGAAAATCATCAAGACTCGGCTTGAGGGGGCAAAAGGGATACGGCCAGACGAGCTACCTGGTGTTCTTTGGGCCTATAGGACGACCGCACGAACTCCAACAGGAGAGACCCCGTTCAAACTAGCCTATGGGAGTGAAGCTGTCATACCAGCGGAGGTCCACATGGCGAGTCACCGAGTGATGGAGTACCAGGAGAAAGACAACGGGGAACAACTTCGCCTTGACCTCGATCTTATCGATGAGGTAAGAATGGATGCGGAACAACGGACAGCAAGATACAAAAATCTCATGGCCAGACAGCATGACGCCATGGTGAAACCCAGACGGTTCGGTGTGGGGGACCTTGTCCTTAAAAGGGTCTCCTTGGCGACCAGGAACCCAGCTCATGGAAAACTGGGACCCAATTGGGAAGGACCCTACAAGGTGATCAACTGCAAAAGGCAAGGGTCCTACTACCTGGAAGCCCTAGACGGGCGGAAGTTAGAGCATCCTTGGAACGTGGAACATCTGCGAAGGTACTATCAGTGATGAGCGGGGACAAGGGAAGTCAGTGGCAAAATTACAGTTGTGATTTGCGTGTTTGCTTATGTTTACTTGTGCTTTTACTATTATTATGGTGTGTTATGAATAAAAGTGCATTAGTTCTTAAACTTTTGCACTACTTACAGACTAGCTTATGAAAGACGATGCTATGTACTTGATATCTTAATAAGGCACTAGCTTGTAAGCGTGTGCCAAGTTTGTGAACAATGTTCATGTAATAATATGGTTTGGATTTCTTATGTACTTGAATTCCAGTTTCCTTGATAATATCCACGGACGAGGCAAAAGCCTTAGACAAATAAAATCTCAGGACAAAGGCAAACTCGTCTAAGACTTTCTTTTTAAAAAAAAAAGAAAAGAAAAGGGATAAAGCAAGAAAAATGCCAAGGCCTTCTCGTCCAAAGCTTTCCTTAAAAAAAAAAAAAGGATAAAGCAAGAGAAAGAAGCCAAGGACTGCTCGTCCAAAGTTTTCCTTAAAAAAAAAAAAAGGATAAAGCAAGAGAAAGAAACCAAGGACTTCTCGTCCAAAGCTTTCCTTAAAAAAAAAAAAAAAAAAAAAAAATGATAAAGCAAGAGAAAGAAGCCAAGGACTGCTCGTCCAGAGCTTCCCTTCAAAAAAAAATAAAGCAAAAGGAAGGCCAAGGCCCACTCGTCTAAGGAAGAAAAGTAAGCCTTAAGATATAACATTTCATAGACGAGCACTCGTCAAGACGAGAAAGCATAAACATTATAAACTGCTTTCGAGAAGGCGAAATAATTGCCTAAAGGACAGGCTAAAGTAATGCAGTCATCATCAGTCCTAAGTGGGTCGTCCATAAAAAGATTGTAGACGGTCATTCAACACTTAGAGTATAGTTTAAAGGACAATGACATAAATGATAAACAAACAAAGAAGATATTCTTTAACTTGAAAAGGGTAGACGGCCACCATCCAAAAACCCTTATAAAATAAACAGTAAAAAAAAAAACATTGTTCATAAGCTCGTCTAGAACACTATAGACGAGGGAATTGTACTTAAATAACATTTCAAGTTCTCAAATACATTTTGAATAAAAAAGAAAAAGAGAAAAGAAGAAAGCTAAACAACAAATAACAACTTCTTCAGGAGGAAGGGGCGTCAACATTGGGGTCGTCCTGAGCCGGTTTGGTGGAAGCGTCGTCCTCGATGTTTACATCGTCTGAGCCTGTGTGGATGAGTGAACTTGTAGCAGCAGCAAGGTTGAGTTTAATGGTGCTAAAGTCAACTTCAGGAAAGTTGTCCATAGCATCCATTCTAAAATCCTCAAACCCTGCTGCGTAGTTTGTATCCATCAGGTCAGTGAACTCTTTGGACGCTTTGAATTCTTCCACTGCCTCGTCTTTAGCCTTCTTCAAAAGTAGATTCAGCTCGTCGTTCTCCTTTTGAAGAAGTTCAAGACGCTCGTCTTTCCTGGCAGTGTCAGATTTCAGCTCCCCCACCAAAGCCTTGAACTCCTCAGCCTCGTCCTTGGCCTTGTTCGCCACGTCTGCCCACGTCCTGCAGTCGTTTTTGACCTCTTCTATTCTTTTCTCCAGGAGAACCCTCGTCCTGTCCATCTCTGTGGCCTGCCTGGACGCAGCTATGAACTTGGACATTGCCTACATAGAAGAATAGGAAATTTAGATGATAGAAGTAATATTGGGAAAACATGGACAAATCAGGACGAGGCAAAGATGGTTACCTTGAAGAGATCGTGGACGCCAGAGTGTTCGAACTCTTTCAAGGACATGTTGTAGCACGCAGCTACGTCCTCGCCCTTCACAGCCTCTTGGAATCGTTCCCAAGCCAGGTCCTCGTTCTCCAATAAATTAGTAGAAGTCCTTCGAGGAGGCTGGGACGAGTCAGGAGCAGGAGACTTGGACGGAGTGGCACTGAGAGGTGTGGACAAATCTACGTCAACGACCAGGATGGGTGGCTGAGGAGGAAGTTCAGTCCTAACGGTTTCAGTCCTGGACGGCCCAGACTTAGCTTTCTTGCCCCAACGACTTGGCAAGCTAGCCAAGTCCACATGCTTGGACAGACTTTTCCCTTTTTCTCCAGAGGCAGGACAAGGCTCAGGTCTAGCTACCTCGTCGACAACCTCCTTCCCCTTGTTTCCCTTCATGGTTGCCATTCCTAAAAAAAAAAAATAATAATAATAATAATAATAATAAATAAATATACAAGTAATCATAAACAAAAATGAAAAGTGCATATCTTAAGAGGAGCACTCACGTCTACGGGTAGTTAACTCGTGTGCTAAAGCTTCGACGGAGGGTTCAGGGCCGAGTCCCCACTTGTGTAGACGCTTAAGGGTCACTAACGAGTGGAAGTCTCGTTCAGGATATAGACGGGCCCTGTGGACGCGGTCACGATGGAACTTGCTCAAAGAGGGTCGTCCAAAGGCTGGAAAGGGAAGAAAGAAATTAAGGTCAGACCATCGTCCAAACAGAAAGTATAATGTAAAAGAAACAAAAAAGAAGAACGTGACATACCTTCTGGACGAAGGTTCCCTATGTCTCCAGTATAAGGAGCAAATGAGTCTCTACCAATCTCAACGGGATGCCCCGCCCAGAAACCAGAGACGAAGAAAAACTCCGTCTTCCAGTTTCTGTCAGACGAGGGCAAAGACTTAATCAGTCTACAGTCATTGCCCCTGGCTGTGAACTGATGGAAGCCTCGAGATTGATTTATCTCGGAGGGTTTATAGCAGTACAAGAACTCGTCCACGGTAATAGGACGGTCCCCGTCAAACACCTCCATCCATAAGACTTGCATGGAGACAACTAGTCTCCATGCGTTGGGGTTAAGCTGACACACTCCCAAGCCCAGCCTAGTTAGTAATTCCCTAGCAAAGGCATTTAAAGGAAGTCTAAGCCCCCCTAACAAATAGGCTTCATAAACACCTATTCCAAAACGAGGCTGACAACACCACTCACCTCGGACAGCTAGCCTAGGGTTTAGATCATCAGGAATCTGAAACCAAGTCCTAAGGGAATCTAACCTTCTCTCGTCCGTCCTCGAAGGAACCTCTAGAGCACAACTATATACGGTTTCCTGTTCGTCTAAAGGGGAGGACGGTGGGGAGCTCGACGAGGTGTCAGCCCCAGAGGCTGTCCTCGTCCTAATACTCTCTTGAAGAGTTTCTACAGGGATTCCAGGAACACCAGATGTATATTCCTCAGTTGTGTGACCACTACTACTACTGACGTTACTAGAGGTGTCATAACAAGAGTCGTCATGATACTCGTCTATGGCCCTGACCACACTGTCGCTAGACGAGCAGGAGGCCATTGAAAACGTCCTAACACTTAACAAGGAAAACTAAAGTGAGTATAGAAAGATTACTTGGCTCTAGACGAGGGACACTAAGGACGCTGAGGATATTCTTAGACGAAGCGACGGACGAGAGTGTCAAAGCGGAAAATTTGAAAAAGTGAGAGGGGCATGAGGGAGAAACCACTATTTATAAGCAGAAAAGTCTCGGTAACCACAACGACGGACCTAATTATAAGGTGACACGTGGCGCATGCCTCGGAGGAGTAAACCGGTTGACTAACCTCCTATGGATGTGTGACACGTGGTGCGTTTTAAAATCTATTGATACATCGTATAACTCCTAGACGAGGGGCAACTGATGTGGGATGAAAACACTCAAACCACCCAAACCGTCCATGGACGGTCATCACCTCGGCAGCCGTCCAGAAGTTATCCTCAGGACGAGGGTAACGAACAAGGACGTCCAGAGGGTGATAGCGAAGCTACATCCCTCGTCCGTGGAATGCGCACAGCCTACCCTGAGAGGACTCGTCCACGTAAAGATCCATGGACTAGGAGTTTACACTTGGAATCAGCAGGTGCACTCGACGAAGGAAATTCAGGACGAGGGTATCATACTTAGGAGAATCTCCGAATATAATGTGACAATCCCTTATCCCACGCATAACGGTCATGTATCCGTTGTGAAATAGAAGTGTAACTCCTGAACGGTTATGGCAGTTACGTTTAAGCCTCGAATCCAAGAGAGGTTCCTATTTCGATAACCGTCTATGAAGGCACTATATAAAGACTGATTCAGACAAGGCAAAGGTATGTTCAGTTTTTACTAAAAGAAAGTTGGAACTCAGATTACTTAGAGGGAAAACTAACTTTACCATCGGAGGATTTTTGGCCGGCAGCCCCGGTCGCCTTTGATACGCTTTTCTTTCTTTTTCAGGCCGTAGAAAGAACCAGTAGTCCTTTCAAGTCCGAAGCATCCAGCCTACTGATTTTCTTGGCATCATCAATATCAATAAAATATTTTTGAATTTACATATAATTTTTAATTAATTGAATTTAATAAAAAATTATACGTACTAGTAGCATTCTGTACTTTTTAATTTACAAGCATTACTATTACGTTATGCGAAAAACAAAAATATTTTAGCTTAACAAGAGTTAAGTTTATTAGGTTATGGTCCATTTAGATTGAAAGGAATGGAGGGGAAATAGAGTAGAGTTGGCCGAAATTTAGTCTATTTCTGGCCAACTCTACTCTACAGTTTACTTTCCTCCACTCTCCCCTTAATCCAAATAGACCTTTAGACTTGAGAGGTATTGTGTCACTATTAGAAATTTTTGCTTTCATTTTGTGGGGGCAATGAGTGTTATATCTATTTTTAAGTCTCATTAGAGCAATGGCTATTATATTGATGTCATTAGTGAGTAAAGGTGGTTTGCGGTTCTCTTCTTTGAGATTGATGGGGAACTTTTTATCTAACTCTACTATCAACCTTCCGAATATGAGCTACGTCTTCCGAATGTAACCTACGTCTTTCGAAAATACTAAATTGTCAAAAGTGGAAGACTTAACGCAATAAATGCAATCTATCATGTCTACTCCAATAAGTCATCTGTCACATACAAGAACAAAAGAGTAAACACTTGCGATCTTAACCATGACACTTGTCTGTCACCCCCATAGACAGACGAGTGAAGATGTGCATACAAAGCCTACACTACAACACTTGCATAGTAGCTATCACCTAAGGCTCTCATACATTCACGCAACTACTGGCAAAGGGATAACTCCCATCTCCTACAAATCAATTGTGGGATAACTCTCATCTCCTACAAGTTAGCTGAGGGATAACCCCAAGTCCCTACAATTGAACTAAGGTGGTCATCCACAAACCTCTATACAAACACCATGACATCCTAATTTTGAGGTACATGATGATAGGCCAAAAATATATTGACCCCTTGTGATAAATTAATTGATTAATTAGCCAAGTTAATTAATTAATTCAATTAACATGCAAAACGCATGGTAACACAAACAAATCACCAAATAACTAAATGCAGCGGAAATTAAATTTGACACGGTGATTTGATTACGAATGGGGAAACTTACATGGCAAAAACCCCACCGGGTGATTTTAAGGTCACCACTCCCGAGAATCCACTATTATCAAAACAAGCAGTTACAAAATAAAGGAATCCTAGTACCTTATACCAACCTATAGTTGAACCCTTACCCCAATGCCCAATTAGACTTGTTCTGTAGTGACAATCTCTCCTTGTATTGCCCGGCTCCCAGTACGTGACTAACCAAAAGATGCGCGGATCCCAGTACGTGACTTAATCACCAACTTGAGAAGGACGTTGGCTGCAAAGTTCTTATATTCTTCAACACTCGAAGATCACGAAGTTGCTTGGTCACAAAACCCTACTGTGTACAAACACAGCAGCTTCTCAAGAATTAGGGCAAACTAGGTTTTCGATCATACTTGAGGAATTATGCTCTTGTGCAATTGTGCTCTTGGCTGTGTAACCTAATATAGCCCTTAAAATAATCCTTATATATATTTAGAGTTATGAGAAAAGAAAACTCAAACACATAATCACGGATTGGATGAAAAACAGAACTGAAAATCTGAATTTCATAAACCTTGATAGATAGCCATCTATCGAGCTAGCTGTCGAGCCACGGGCTTCAGCAGCTTTTAAACCTCGAGAGATACTAGCTGTCGAGTTTTAAAATTCAACACTTCATTACTTGATTCTTGGACAGACTTGCATGGCTTTAACACTTGAACTTGAAACCTTGTTTCTTTAAGTATTAAACACATCCTAGATCTATCCAAATACAAGTAAAGTGCGTTTTGTCAAAAGATTAGCCAATACATAAAATGTTGACATATGTTCCTAACATCCAATCACATATGTCGTAACACATGAAAAACACAATTTTTAATCTCTTTCTTTGAGTTCATTGAAATTACTGTGAGTTTTTTACTTAACTTTTAAAAGGTCTTAGGTCAGCATCACATTGGTACACTCTGTAGGCATTTCTTATTCCGCAATTTTCTGACTCTTTGCCTTTTACCAAAGACTACAGGTTTGGGCGATAGACTTACTGATGATTTTAAGCATCATCAAAGATCATTACATGGTTGAGTTCGACACAAGTGAGTGCAAAGAAACAACTCCTATGCAAGCAAAAGAGACAGAAAAAAATTGCTAAAATCTTGTGTTTTGCTACCACTAGGGTTCGAACTTGGGTGCGGATTCATTAATGTTAGTGTTTAGGCCCTAGTAACAAAAAAGTTAATCAATTCTCAATCAAGTGATTAATTGGATTAATTATAACTTAGATCAAAATTGAATATCATTACAAGCACACAGATCACACAAATACAACCAATTTGATGACCCAAGAAAATCGAAAAAACAAACTGTTTCATAGTTTAAAAAAAAACTTAGGGGGTTTTAACTATCAATCTTCAAGGTAAACAAATCCATTAAAATAGAATAGAAGTTTGTACAAAAGATTTAAACCTAAATCTAAAGCTACCTCATGCGTTACTTTCTAATGTGATTACACGCAATTTTGAATCCGCATAATTGTCTATTTTGGACTTGATTCAAGTGTACCGATAACTTGATTATAAACTAGATGCAGTAATTTCATTTTGATCACCCAATATTTGTATGAGCATAGCTCTCTGGTTGATACTTTAAGAGAGCTTGAAAAATTTTCAAATTTGTGTACAAAACACTACTCTCTTATATCTTGAAAATCGTGCTCTAGGGCCTACTTAAATGGTGTAATTAGGATGCTTGATGCCCTAGATCCAACAATTGATAGAAACTGCTAGAAACTCAATTTGCATTATTCTTGATCGGTCAAGTTTAGTGGAACTCAACAAATTGAGCTTATTTCAAAATGCAATGCAGCAACAGAATTGTTTTTGTTTTCTTGAGTTTCATTTTGTTTGAACCTCTGATTTGTATTATTCAATAATTTACTTAAATACCAATTTAAAAGACAATCTAGACTAACGGTTACAATTGTTCATGATTTGCCAACCTAAAAATATAGACCTAACAATTAATTGCGGGTTTTTACATTGTTTTCTCTATATTTTCATTAGAGGCTAAAAGAACTAAAAACTAAATGTAGAAAAAGGCTTGTTTTCAAATTCCTTTGTATTTAAAAAATTGAAAACAATTTTTGTCTTCCAACTGTTTTACGTTCCCAAACAAAATTTTTGGGTTTGGAGAAAAAAAGAAAAAAAGAAACTCTTAAAAACAGGAATCGAGTAAAAAAATTAATTTTTATATAATTAATTTAATAATTTTTTTAATGAAATAATCAATATATTATTATTATTATCATATACTATATATAATAGCAAAAGCTGAGAGAGAGTTGATTCCTGCAATTAAGGAGGTGCTGCCATATAGGAAAAGTGTCTATCTAAAATTCAGACACGTTTAAGTTAAAAAGCAATAAATTATATTGGTTGGCAATGTTGCACACCATTTAAAAGCCTCTCATTATAAATAACAAAAAAAAAAAAAAACCGTTAAAATGCTCAAATACTCCAAAAAAAAAAAAAAACGCAAATACAGAGAGAAGGAGAGAGTTCATAAGCCCTCAACGTCCGTTCCTTGTTCCACTTCTCCATTCCAAAACACACTCCACGACCAAACCCCTTCTTCATCGTCCAAAACCTAGACCATAAAACAGTTTGGTGAAAGGGAGATACAGAGATTGAGAGAACTACCACCAGTCAAAATTAAATGCTATGAAAGGTCCAAGAGGTATTGAGATACAAATAGGCAGATATAGAGAAATAGAGGTCTCGCCATGTGACACTCTAATTTTTTATTTAGCCTTTTTTTTTAACCCCTTTTCATTAAGTTTTTTAACCGTTACCCAAAAGTTCACATTAACTTACTTTTACTGTTATCTCATTAATCTCTTATTAATTGTCTAAGCTTGCACCACAAATTTCTCTCTTCTTCGTGTCTTTTAGCATACCCACCATTTTAGAATTAAAAACAAAAGCAAAAAAATAATATTTAAGGACTAATAGTAATAACTAACCATATAAGGCCCTAGGGAGAGATAGAGAGACACAAAATGTTGTGGATTGTTAAATGAAACGCACTATTTCACTATTACCAAAATAAGAGACCTGAGATTGATTGAACATTTGTAAGAGAGAGAAATGAGAATCTGAGGGGTCGCCACCTCGGTCATACTAGCCTCCCACCACTATCAAGCCAGCGAAATCCCTATTGGTAGTTTTTTTTTTCTTTTTCCTCTTTTAATTAAGGGCTTAAATATGATTTACGTTTGTATAATTTGGTTGGATAGATTTTGTTTTGGGTATGTAAGTAAAGAGAAAATTTGGTGTGCAATGTAAAGTCATATTCAACCATAATTTTAAATCATCTATAAGGCACATACATACACACTTACCTATACCATGTCTTAATGTCATCGATAAGTGGAAGATGGTGAGAGAATTTGGCATACTATGCATACTATCATTCCATGGTATGCAATCTGTGAACCCAACACAAATTAATTAATTTTCATGATCCTGTTACTTTTTTGCATTTATTTTTGGTTTCATGACTTTTCTAAAAAAATTAATATTACCTTGAGAATGCTACAAATGTACAGTGAAACTATTAAACTAATTTTTAATATCTCAAAATGTATATGGTTTTTTTACTCTAATTTAGTTTACTTTTTCTTGATAATATATGTACAACATTTTCAAAAATCGTCTTACATAAAATATCACAACATTATTTGTGCATCGTACGGGCAACTTACTGGTTACTTTATTAACACATCTCTATTTTCCAACCACTTTATTTAAATACATTTTTTCTTTATTTGTTAAAGAGAGTGTGTGATATTATTATTTAAATCTGGATAGGATAAAATAATCAAGTAAAAAAAAAGTATAAGTTCAGGACGTTGCTACATATTAGGATTGAGTTTTTTTTTTTTGATGAACCTAGAGGGGGGGCTGGGTGACCATATGTGGCTTACCCCCCAGGGCGTGACCTAATAGGAGCACCCCGTTAGGGAATGTTAGATTGAGTCATAGTTACTGTGACTGGGTGCCACAAACCTTACCCTAGCACCCCAAGAGAGCCAACAGATGAGGCGCAATGCATCTTAAGAGCCCACCCCCACATGGTACCCTCCATGACTCGAACGAGAGATCTCATGCATGCACGCGGGATCTCACACCACTAGGCCACCCCCCCTGGGGGCATATTAGGATTGATTTTGCTCCTTCTATGGAAACTATTATCTATTTTATATTTCGTTTTGTTTAAAAGGACGGCATCTACATGATTACTAATTGCAAGTTACTAATGATATTTTGTTCGAAGGAAATTTGTTTGTTCCACTTTCAGAGAAATGGGATGAATTTGGGGTAGACCTTAAATTTGGATGAGAAATAAAAGTAAAAAAGAAAAAAGAAAAAGAAATACTCCAAAGGGTGGAAAAATTAGAGAAAAAGAAAATAACAAAAATAATGGATTTATCTAATCCACTGGCTTGAATTGAACGGATGCATCAAGACCATTCCAATCAAGACTCAAGAGACTCAAAAATGGCAGTTTTCAAAGACAACCTTAGCCGCAGTAGCAGTAGTTATTAAGCAATGGGCTCACAAACAACATTCTGCGATATGCTTTCTTGCTCCTCCTCTTCTTTCTGCTTTGTGGTCTTAAAAACTTCATCACCCAAAACTAAAACAACTCTCAGACCCTCCTCCTCAAATTTTGCTCTCCAAACCCCGCCACCATTACAGGTTAAGCTCACCACCACCGATTCTCTCAAACCCACATACCCTTATTTTCTCAGAAGATTTTCTAGAACAAAAGCCAGAGCCACCTTTGATGAAAAAGACCAAAGTGCCACCCCTCTTCTTGAGCAGGAAGAACAACAACAACCCAGCAGAGTATTTCTCTTCCTTTGTTCTTTTCATTTCCTGGTCACCTTCTTCACTTTTAAATTCAATAGCTTTCTTCTGATTTCTGCTCCAGTTTTACATATAAGATAAAACTTTTGAAATACTGTCATGATAAGCATAGAAGATGAACTGTGAACTCAAACTCAGTGAACTTTTTGCTTAAGTCGGGCTTATTGTATTGCCTTGTAGATGAATTTTCCTTATGGATAAAACTTAGGTACCTTATTGTACCTTAACTTCCTCAACTGTGTGGTTCCATTGATCAATAAACTACATGGTCTTTAGAAAAGATAAAACTGTATTTGTTGCATTGGTCAGTACAACCATGTGGTTAATTTCAATTTAAGAACCAAAGATACAACACTTGAAAGGAACTGAATCTAAGTTTTACACTTTGCGTATGTGGTTTGAGTGAGTTAAGTTGTTCTTGTGCTTTAGGAAGTTGAAGAGAGTGTAGAATTGCTGAAAAAGGCTGCTAAGAGCAGAAGGGTTGCAGCAGAGGAGATTTTGTCTGCTTTTTCTGTAATTGAGAAGGCAAAGATTGATCCCTCAGGATTTCTTGATATGCTAGGTGGATCAAAATCCCCTGGCAGAACATGGATGCTTATTTTTACTGCTGAGGTTGGCATAATTCTATTCCTTGTTTTGCATTACATTTTATTTCACAATCTAGGCTTATTGGACTTTTTTGATTAATTGTAGAAGGAAAATAAGGGTGGTCGTTATTTTCCTATTACAGCAATTCAGAGGTTCGATGCTACTGTAAGTGTCTTATGCATTTCTTCATTATGTTATCATATCTGTGAGAGAAAAAGAAAAAAGAAAAAAGAAGAACAAGTACCTCAAGATGTGTTTAAAATGATTTTTGATTCAATCTATAGATACTTCCAATAGCTGCTACAATATGAAGCACTTCATATTTGTGTTTTCTGGGGAATATAGGGGGAATGCTTCCCTTTCGACCCTCATAGTTGTGTTTTACTAGATGAATATGCCAAGGATCAAACCCCAGATACATACCCACCACAAGAATGGAATTGCCTTCAGGCCAAAAGGTCATTAGTAAGTCTCTTGACATTATTGAACTGGGATGCATTCTTCAAACCATTATATTAGTCTGATCAAATAATCTTAAGATCAACAAAAAATTGGAGTACGGAGCTACATTACTTATGGCCTTTTTGATGAAGTTAATTCGAAGCAGAATGGGGCTTTGTTTGGATCTTGGAAAGGGCTCAGGGATTACGTTATTTTTAGCATTTTGACATCTGTCCTCTGTTTTCATTAGTTTTACAAGATCCAAGCTGAGGCTTTCTAGAACACTTCTCTGAAATAGTTCTTACCTTTGAAGTGAAAATGTAACTGGTTTTAGTTCACAAGTAAGCCAACCTGTGTTCATGAACAAAGATGTATATCTCTTCACCTTCTTTTATTTTCAGTCTAATCCTTCCTCCACTTTTCTTTAAGGACTCGTGAAACAAAAAAGTCCATGTACTTCTCTTAAAATCATTATCTGTGATATTTCTATATGTCAAAGCATGACTTCAAGGATGACATGCTGGAGCTTTGCTTCATCCCTCAACACAGAATATGACATGATTGCCTTTTTTTTCCTCTATTTTTGTTTTATTGGATAGGTAATGATTGGGCATTCTTTTTGCCTTTTTTCCACTTAGAATCTAAAAGAACTTTGTATGGATTGTCAGGCAAAGAGAATTGAGAATGGTGTATATCTTGGACCAATTGGATGCTTAACATTTGAAGGCAGATTTTCATGGAAGAATAGAATACTGGCCTTCATTTTTGAGTGTATTCGGATAAAAATTGGACCTTGGAACCCTTTACAGATAAGTCTTGGCCAAAAAGAAGACAGGGAGCCAAGCACCAAGGATCCTTTCTTTATCTGGTTTTATGTTGATGAGGAAATAGCAGTTGCACGAGGCAAAAGTGGGGGGACTGCATTTTGGTGCCGCTGTCACTGTGTCACTATTTGACTTTCATTCATATACCTGCATTAATATCTCCTTGTACAGTTGGTAAATATTACACTGTTTACATTAGGAGCTTGATACAGTTTAACACATTAGGACTACAACTATTTGAAGTTTTATGTGTCTCCAATTAAGTTTCTGTTGTAATCAGTCATCACCATGATTGTCATTGTGGTATACAATGTATGGTCGACAACAAACCTTGTATCCTGGAGCCCTAAGAAAACCATTGCTGTTATGTCTTTTAATAATTTTTACCCATCGTGATGCCTTTCAGTTTGATTACTTAGGCCTAAGAAAACCATGTTTGATTACTTAGGCCTTGCATGATTTTCTTTTACTCTTTTAATTATTTATAGGGAAAATTTTCCAGATAATTTGATGTTATGTAATATCTAAAGGAAAAATCTTCTTAAAATTCCAGGTGAAAGTTGAGTTCATCACTTTCTCCAATATAGAGAAAAACACATGCATCACCTTAGCTGTTATGTAATTGAAGCTGATTTGAATCTTTTCTGTGATATACCTTTCCAGAATATCTCATACCAGCAAATAAATCCTAAGGCATATGCATTGCAAGCACTGTTTCTTTTTCATCAGATGCCTCCTGGCAAGAATATCCCTCTATCTACAATACATATAGACTTTTTTTTAGTTATAATTGTATTTAATTGACCATTATGATCTTAATCCTTGTATACTGTTTACCATGTTAGGTTACCGATTCTCCCAACAGCTTAAGATATTAGGAGATGGTAAATTTCATTTAGCCACATAATTCCAACATATACCTTGTTGAATTGATTATTTGTTCAAATGCTCTTACTGTTAATTTGTCTTTAAGCACTGAACGAACTCTTTGAATATTGAAAATTTGTGAATCTGATAATCAAACATGTAAGTATAAAATAAGATGGGAAAGCAAAATGACTACAAAGGTATTTTATTAAGTAAAAATAAAGAGAAAACATAAGTGCACAATTCGGCTACAATTGTTTTGTTTAAAGGAATAACATTTCTATAGACAGTCTCTGAGCACTTTATTATAAGCCTAATAGTCTGCAGAGAACAATTCTAAATAAACATCAGTCCAGTTCAGACTCACTTATTGTTTGCCAATGCTGAGCCACGTATAGTTTTAGCTAGCCCAGAAGTAGTGAAGTAGTTGATTAGATCGTCTGGCATTGGTATCTTTTCTTTGATGATTGGAATCTCAACAAATTTCTTCGACCATTCATGGAATGATGGGAACTTTTCTGCATCAACTAACTTTATGCCTCCTAATTCTTCTAGAAATTTGAGCCAGTTAGGTAAAGAACCCACCACTAAGTCTAGAAAACCTATGGTTTCTCCTCCAAAAAATTTCTTGCCTTCAATCAGCTTATCGATCATTCCTAAAGATTCTTGTGCAGACTCTACAGCTCTCTCTTTTTCATGTTCTTCTGCTCTGCAAGCATCCCACGCACTAACAATACACTGCACTTCATAAAAATTGAAAAACTCTCAAGTGCTGGTTTGTATATGCATTTTCTTAGTTGTTCATACATCAAAATTTTTATGCAAAAGGTGAATCACATTTTCAGTTTCAATTTGGTTTCTTTTGATACATAGTATATCCTTTTTGCAAATCTGCAAAATCTCTCTCTTTCTCTTAAATATTGGTATTTAAAAATAAACCAATGGAAACAATGAAAAAGAATGGAGAGTTTAACGTTTTCATTTACCTTCTCATCAACGAATCTAGCCCAGAAACGTGCGGTGGATTTTTCTAAAGGATCTTTAGGCAGTAGAGGATTCTCCTGCCATGTCTCATCTATGTACTCAAGGATGACAAGGGATTCAGCAACTGGTTTTCCATTGTGCACAAGTACTGGGATCTTCTTATGGACGGGGTTATATTGGAGAAGAATGGGACTCTTGTTTCTCAAGTCTTCTTTTATATACTCATATTCTACCCCCTTGAGCTTCAGCGCCCATTCAATTCTGCAGCAGAAAGAACTCAGCGATGCACCAATCACTTTCACTTCTCCCATTCTGAATTCTACAGGATCTGAAATCGAACTAGAGCTTTCTATCAATGAAACTTTCACTTTGGAATTTTTGGATGTGGCATCTTGGAAATTTTTGTATTTCTTAAGAGAGAAAGTTAGCAGCCAAGTGAGACTGGGCTCGTCTTCCAGAACTTTGGATGTGGCATCTTGAGATATTTTCTTTATTATAAGTATATTTTAGAAGAAAATTTCCACTCACTTTATTTGCAGCACTTAATTCAGTCCATAGATCTTCATTGTTATCTATATATTGGTTGCACTATCCAGGTCTTTTGAATCATGGCATATGTCATCTCTTATTACTTAATAGGGGTAGTTGTGAAAAACAGTGAAAGGTCAGATGATCATGCAGATGGCTGAACTTTCAAACGAAGAAAATTATTGCTTGGACTCGCCATTATCTGTCTCTTTGTGAGGAAAAAGTATTTAGTATCAAATGATACACATCAGCCGTATCAAAATCTCTTAATAGGGGTAGTTGTGAAAAACAGTCAGATGATCATGCAGATCATTGATAGTTGATTTTAGTTGGTTTTGCCAATTGATGTAGTCATAGAGTTGGCCTAACTGCATTAAACTTTGTGTGTAGTGTGGATACTTTTAATTTATTATTTCAATGAATTTCCTTCGGCTGATTACAAATTCCAACACTTTACCAAAAAATATTGTTATTGCAGCAAGCCAGCAACATTTGGAATTCTAACAAGGGTTATGTCTTAGGGCAATTGTTAATAAACTATAGTAGGAAAATTTTGATAACATTTTTATGGGAAATATAAAAAGTTGTTAACAACATTTATTATTTTATTATTCTCTGAATAAAATATTTCTAAAAATAGCTTCTAAACCAATGCCTTTTGGTTTGGCATTGGTTAACATTTTGCTTCCAATAATATAACAATTTTATGCTTCTTTCTCTTTTTAATGGGCTTGTTACGCTTGTAGATCCTTGTGTACACAAAAGTCTCAATCTCACCACTGTCATCAAACCACGACTATCATTGCAATTAATTATGCCAAATTTATGAGGTTGCTGATATAATGAAAGAGTAAATTTATAAATAGAAAAAAGAAAAAAAAGAGTTTGAATAATTTTAAACTTTGAACTGCTCTCGCTTCTTCCATCTTATTGGCAGCCAAATAGGGGGATGCTTTCATGGTTTGGCAACTGCTAGGGAACGCCTGTAGCTTATGCCAAAATTGAAATAGTTGACAATCGTCTCTTGTGGTGGAATACGTTCTTTGATGACTGGATTTGCAATGAAGTTTTGAGACCATTCATGGAGTGATGGGAACCTCTCAGCATCAAGTAACTTGATACCACCGACTTCTTCCATAGCATTGAGCCAACGAGGAATCCAACCTACTACTAGATCCAAAAAGCCTATCACTTCACCACCAAAATACTTCTTTCCTTCAATCTGCTTCTCAAGAATTGCCAATAATTCTTGTGCAGACTGTATAGCCTTTTGCTTTTCTTCTCTTTCTTCTAGCCAAGCTGCTTCATATGCTCCAAAAATACACTAAATTCATGAAAAATGAAAGAGAATGATCAAGAGTTTGTCAGTTAACACATTGCCAGGACAAAATTAGGCTTCTGCCCACAAAAAATGCCAACTTCTAGTTGCATATTTGATAAGTTATTGCCATGCACTAGAGTGTGTCTATGCTCCTGGGAGTACCGAAGCTAATTATCTCGTGTGGCATGAGAGTCTATTTGGTAGAGAGAATGCTCTATTTTGTGTGAAAAAGTGGGAAGATGAAAAATAAATAAAAACAATTTTTTTTTGAAAGGATGGATAAATGACAATTATTTTCTATTCTAGCTAGGTGTTTGCTAGGAATGGTAAAAGAAATAGAAGTATTAAAAATGTATGTGGAAAATTCTTAATTTATATTGTATTAGTAATGTAAACTTACATTGTAGACATAAAAAATATATACAATGTTGTACATATTTACAAAAAGTGTATAGTGTATATTTTTTATACAATGTAAACTTATGAAAGTCCATATATGTTTGTTTCATTTATTTTAAAGGAAAAAATATGAAGGAAAAAATATCTTATACTAAATTACCATGAAATATTGGTTATGAAATTATAAATTAGGGGTAAATTGATCATATTGCTTGATTTATTAGTTACAATCCAATATTTTCTCACCATTTTCAATTTAACCCTAACCCAGTACATTGACATTCTTAACACACCATAACTTACTTGTTTATATAAATTTTTTTAAAATTTCACCTTTTTTAGAACTTTTTTATACGTTCAATTGTACTTTTTCACATTTTAAGCAAATAAACAAAATTTGAAATGTTTATCATGTATGTTCTGAAAACTATAATAAGAAACAGGTATGCCGCCCATTTAATTGCTAACGACTTTTGGTAGATCACGTACATGGGTAATTTAATTGGTTGGCCTTCTCAACTATGATTGAGAATTTGAGATGGATTATGCAAATTTAGAATGAATTGGAGGGATATGAGTTATCAATAAATAAATAAATAAATAAATAAATAAATATATATATATATATATATATATATATATATATATATATATATATATATATATATATTGATGGTTGTTCTAAATCTGGTCAATCGTGAACACTCTGAATTTTGTGAGAATAAATACTACATTTTATTTATTAGGTAAGCCCACTAGAAGTTCATATTGATTTAAGGGTGCTCATTCGTTAATAAATTATTTTAAAAATGTTTTAATATTACTTTTATAGAAAATAAAAAAAATTATTAAAAAATCAGTTTTTTTTTCTTAAACTTTTCAAAAATGACCGGTTAACAAAATCCTTTATTTAATGGTACATTTTTAACCTCCTGACTAGAGATCAATATTATATTCTCATTCAGAATATGAACTACCATCTTGAACACACTTTAGCACAATAGGGTGGCCAAAAGTAGTAGCACCCACCCCATTAGAAATGGATCATTGGGTGTTTGAATTAGATACGATAAATCTAAAGTTGTATTGAATTTCATGTTGTTTAAAATTTTAAATCAGATCTAGAAAATAAAATCTCAACCATGAAATAAAGATGAAATAGAAAGGATATGCTGTAAACTAGTCCATCAAGCTAAAATATGGTTCAGTCATGTCTCAATAACGAGTCAATCACTATATGATATACAAACGGAAGGGGCATGAAATGGAAAATATGGTAGTAAGAAGAGTGATTGAGTTATGATTAATTACCTTCTCATCAGAAAATTTTGCCCAAAACCGAGCCATGCTTCTTTCATATGGATCTTCAGGAAGCAAAGGGCTGTTCTTCCATGTCTCATCAATATATTCGAGGATGACATGTGACTCAGCAATGGGTTTGCCATGGTGCAAGAGCACTGGGACTTTCTTATGGACAGGGTTGTACTTAAGCAGCAACGGACTCTTGTTCAGTAAATCTTCTTCTATAAGCTCGTACTCCACTCCTTTAAGCTTTAAAGCCCATTCAATCCTGATGCAGTTTAGGCTTTGAGTAGTACCAATCAGCTTCACTTCTGCCATTCTAATAAACTTGTTAAACCTTAAATCAAAGTCGATGATATGCAATCTATTTCGTGTGTTTATATAGATGGGTTTGCAGCTTTTGCTGCCGGCCAGAAACATTTAAAAAGTACAAAAGTTGTTTTCGTGGAGGCTTCCTGATTGTCTTTCTTATTTTTTATAAGATTTCTTTGACTCGTTAAAGCTGTTATTCTCGAAAAATAAATGTAGACTTTGACTAGGATATGAATGAAGGACGAAATTGATAGGCAGGAAGTTGTAACACACAAATAGAGGTTGATGAAATTCACGACTTCGGGCTTCGGGAATATCAAGATGAAGGGTGTCATTATCATTAATTAAACTATTATTTAAATTATTGTAATTAGTTATAAATGTCACATTTAAATTTAATTTTAAAAACTCGACGATAGAGATTAATTATGTGCACTATTTTCAAATAGCATGTTATTTGCTTTTTTTTTTTTTTTTTTTTTGGGTGAGAAAACCAACAAAACCAAATATATTAAGGGTTATGTTAACGGGCATTGTGCGGTGCCTGTTAACCACCAATTTTTTTTTACTTTTTCTGACATGTTTTTTGTTTTTTTGTGCTATTAATGTCAATTTTTCAGTTTTATAGTACTATTCAGAACTTCTTTTTTACTTTTTCTGATAATTTTTTTTTTTGTCGTTTCTGCCCTTAACCAGCATCAGGCGGTGCTGGTTAACATTCTCCATATATTAAATCAACAGATGAAGTCTCCTTCCACGAACATGAGAGAGAAAACAAGTTCGAAACTGTGAGGCAACGACGCAAGAGTCGTCAAAATCCCCTTCCACGGCTACTTCTTGCAATCCTAGTTCAATGGCAAAAATAATAGCTCTTCAACAAGTAAGAGCTTTGACATCCTCCATTGAGGGAGGTAGTGAAATTTTTTCGGACAAAGCACCAATGACCAAACCTTCTGAATCTCTAATGACAACCCCAATTCCTACCCTAGAACAATCCTAAAACAGAGCACCATCAAAATTAACTTTATAAAAAGGAGGGGCAGAAGCCAGTGATTATGGCGAGAAATAAGTCAATAATAGCTGGTTGAACCATGGAATCAGCAGCCAAATAAAATTCATGTAGTCTTGCAACATAATCAAAGTATGATGATGCGGAAATTGTCAGTAAGTAGGTTTCTCCAAATGGATCAGCACGGGCTCGTCCAAGTTCCTGCAAGGTTAAGAATAGAGTTCTCTCAGGGTGGTCACTGGTGTGGTGCTGGCCACGAAATCTCCGATGACAAAGTCAGTGAACGGATCTTGGAGAATAGAGAGTATGTACCTCTCTTGGATTTTGTAGGTCTGTATATATAGGCTTTCTTTAGTAGTCGTTGCTCTTTTGAAATGGTGAATTAAAGTTTGCTTAGGTAACGTCTCAGGTCATTAATTTGGTCTTTATAGGGGCTCCAACAGTCTCTTTGCTGATATGTAACCGCTGAGGTATTAAATGGCAGCTTTCATGATGCTCTGTCCTCGTCTAGGCTGGCTCTCCTGGACGAGGGTAACTACTCTGTCCATCAATTGCCCCCTATTCTAAGGTCGTCCTTACGTGTCATAATGATCTCAAAAATATGAAAGGTCTTTTTGCTTGGATGATATTCTTGGTATTCTTGTTGTGTCCACATTTAAGGCGGAGTGGCGGCGCTATACGTGTCGTGGCCACGTGGCACACTCTGACTGGTGGATATTAGTGCTTTATTCAAGGGACTTTTGGGTTTCCAGTTGTTTTTCAGTTTTCCAAGCCCAGCTTTTTAAGTCGCTTTGCTTTTTTCTTTCTCCCTTACTTTTTCTCTCTCTTTGCACCATTGTTGCTCTGTGTCTTCATTCTTCAAGCTTTTTGATCGCCATATTTTTCCTTTCTAGGGCTGGTCTTTCTAGGTACGATTTCTTTTCCCTTACTTTTTTTTTCTTTGCAATGAAAATTGTTTGTCTTTCCTTTTTCGTTTTAGGATAGGAATTTTGCCCCTTTTTCCTTTTTTAGTTCCATGGTTGAGAGCTCTGAGTAGGTAGCTTTGTCCCTCTATTTCGTTCCTCTTTGCACGTTTAGGGGCATCCTAAGGTTCTTTCTATACTCATTGCCCCTCAATTGAAGGGTTCGTGTCCAGGGGCAGTGGTTTAGGTTTCATGTTGGCCGATTTGCTTCCTTTACTACGTCAGTCTGTGAATTGGTTCGAGGAGTTGGTGGGTGATCAGGGGATTATGTTTGAGGTGAGGTCTAGTGAATTGGAGACTGGGTTGTCGTCTAGAGAAGACTTTGTTGAGGCGGAGGTAGATACCGTGGCTTCTGGTCGGAGGGAGGTCAGGGCTTTCCATGCCCTTAGTGAGGAGTGTGCTTTAGACATTGATACTCTTTTCAGGTTCAAAGATAGGTTCCAGTTTCCAGAGGAGGTTAGGATTCATCTTCCTTATGAGGGGGAAAGGGCTTGCCACTTTTCGCCTGGGGAAGTGTGCTTCTATGAGGTAGCTTTCTAGTGCAGCCTTAGGTTTCCCATCCACCCCCTTATCATAGAGCTCCTGAATCACTTTAACATCACTTCTGGGCAACTTATGCCGAACTCGTGGAGGATAGTGGTCAGCTGTATAGAGATCTGGATGATCGTTACTAAGGGGGATATGATCAGGGTGGACGAATTTGTCCACCTGTATCATCTGAAGGAGTCAAAGGAGTACGGGTATTATGAACTTGTGACTTGGGTCAGGAAGGCTAGGATCATTACTGATCTGCCTTCGTCCTTTTGGTATTAGAAATTAAGGTTCTTTTTCATATCTGGGGACGGATGAGAGACTCTTTCTGATGATTTTTAGGGCAAAGTTCATAGGTTGCTTTGTCGTTGGAGGGCCCCGAGTCTAGGTGCGCCTTCCTTTCGATTATTCTTTTGATAGTTCCTTTGCTCATTTTTTTTTATATTTATTTTGTTACTGATTTTTCCTTTGGCCATGTGCTTTTCAGTTAAGAAGTAGCCTAAGCTCAAGAGCAGATACAAATCGAGCGTTCAGGCTGCTACTGAATACACAAAGACAATTGACAACTTTGACGACCTAGTCGACTCGAGAACTTTGGTTTGTCACTGCCTTGGTCCGGAGCCTTCTTCTTTTGTCCTGTGTGCCATCGAAATTGAAGAAAAGAATGAGTCTTCTTTTTGGCTTGTCCAGATTTCTTTTTTTTTTTTTTTTGTTTTTTGTTTTTTTTTTAACTTCTCTCCTTCGTAGAGATGACGACCAAATTCAATTAGGAGATATGTGCCAAGATGAGGGTCAGGAAGAACGAGACCCTCTCTAGCTTAGGGAAGAAGGTGGTGCAGGTGGTTGAGAAAGAAATTCCAATAACTCTTGTTACCTCTGTCCCTGAGACCACGAGGGCCGCTTTTCCTGCTACTTCAGTGGAGGAAATCACCCCTGATCCAAAGAGGCAACGGGTTGCAGACGAAGGTAAGGAGAAGGTGGGTTCTCAGTCGTCAAGTGTTTGGGACGACGCTGGTTTGGCCTTGACGAGGGTGCATGATGCTTTTACTTTTGAGGATCTTAAGGTACTTTATGGCATGCCTTCCAATGAGATCGTGAGTTGCCACATCCGTAAGTTGGTCCAGGTGTTGTACCTATATCCCTCATCATTTTTTTTTATTTGGCAAATGCAGTTTGAAGGTTTTGTGTTTCACACAACTTTCTTTTTTAGGTGCTAGGGGAGACGATTCACATCACGTCTAAGTACTTGGGCCACGAGGCGAAGGCAGTATCGGTAGGATCCAATGTGGAGGCTTTGGAATATGAAAATGCTAAACTGAGGAGGGATTTGATCTCTGCTAGGGGAGACGATTCACATCACGTCTAAGTACTTGGGCCACGAGGCGAAGGCAGTATCGGTAGGATCCAATGTGGAGGCTTTGGAATATGAAAATGCTAAACTGAGGAGGGATTTGATCTTTGCTATGGACGAAGCCAACACTGCCAAGGAGAAGGCTAAGGTTTTGGCCAATGAATTGAAGGTTGAGAAGTAGCTGACCTTGGAGAAGGACGAGCAACTCCAAGCAGCGAACTAGAAAGTTAAGACTGTGGCTGCCAAAGTTGTTGAAACCTTTCAATAGACTAAGGAGTACAACACTGTGCTCTTTAGTTGGTATTACAAGGGCTTCGAACTCCTTTAACAACATTTTTTCAAGCACCCTTATGGAGTGGATTTGGAGATCCTGAACTTCAAGCCGATTGACAGAGAGATGGAGATGGACAAGACTTCCCGAGCTATTGCTGTGGTTCCCGAAGAGAGTATGCCAGGTGGAATTGGTTGTGGGTTTGAGAGCGCTTCTCCTGATGCAGCTGGTGACGGAGCTACTACTTAGCTATTTGCAAGCTTATCTATATTGCCTTTCCTTTTTTTTTTGGGTGTCCAGTGTGTTTTTTGGGCTTTATATTCTATCTTCAAGACAATCTACTCACCCAGTATGTCTTTAGGCTCTGAATGTTAACTGTGAACCAAATTTTTCGTTGATTATATATTTATGCTATGGTTTGTTTTTCCTTACCTTTGATGGTTGTTCTACCTCTCTTTTATTTCTTCTTAGTTGTCGCTTCGACGCTCTTGGTGATTTGTGCACGATTCGTGCCCTTGTAGGGATTTCCACTTAGTTCTGTTAGTGATGTACATCCGTCTAGGGAATTTTATCACTTAACCTTTATTTGGGAGATCCATTTGAGGAGTCTTATTACTTGGCTTCGTCAGTGATGTAAATCCCTCTGAGGGATCTAATCACTTAGTTATTTTTTTTTCTTTGTGATTCACATCCATCTAAGGAATTTTATCACCTGGCTTCGTTAGTGATTTACATCCATCTAAGAAATCTTATCACTTAGCCATTTTTCTTTGTGACTACATCCGTTTAAGGGGTTTTGTCACTTGGCTTCATTAGTGATTTACATCCATCTAAAGAATCTCATCACTTAGCCATTTTCTTTGTGACTTACATTCATTTAAAGAATTTTATCACTGGGCTTCATCAGTGATTTACATCCATCTAAAGAATCTCATCACTTAGCCATTTTCTTTGTGACTTACATCCATTTAAGGAATTTTATCACTTGGCTTCGTCAGTGATTTATATCTATCCAAGGAATCTTATCATTTAGCCATTTTTTTGTTTCTTGCATTTACACACAATCTGTTGGAATATTTGCTGAATATTGCTTTTATTGCTTTTATTTCAAATGAAGATGTTACTTTCACAAATACAATGGTACTTTATTGATAATATTTTTTCAAATGTTCAATGTTCCATGTTTGTGGTAATTTCTTTCCGTCCATTGACTTTAGGTGGTAGTTGCATTGTCTCAAATAATGGATGACTTTGTAGGGTCCCTCCTAGGTTGGTCTAAGCTTCCCTTGGGTTGGGTCCTTTGTTGCCAGTGTAACTCTACGTAGGACTAGGTGTCCTATGTCAACTCTTTAGAGTTTCACTCTTTTGTTATAATACTCAATCATCTTCTGCTGATACTTTGTTATCTTTTAGGATGCTTCCTCTCTTACTTCATCTAGACAGTCTAGGTTGACTTTCAACTGCTCGTCGTTGCCATCTTTGTGGAAAATTTCTCTTCTCATGCTGGTGACTCCTACCTTGACTGGTATTACTGTCTCGGTGCCGGTAAGTCTGAACGGCGTCTCTCCTATTGGGGTCCTCGCGGTGGTTCTGTATGCCCATAAGACATTAGGCAGTTCTTCCGGCCATGGGCCTTTCGCCTTTTCTAGTCGAACTTTGATGATCTTGAACAATGTTCGATTTGTTACTTCCATCTGTCCGTTGGCTTGTGGATGTCCTGGAGAAGAAAATTGGTTCTTGATTCCTAGTCTCGAGCAAAATTTCTTAAAGTCTTGATTGTCGAACTGGCATCCGTTGTCTGATATTATTGTCCTTGGTATCTCAAACTTGCAAACTATGTTTTTCCACACAAAGCCCTGGATCTTTGCCTCTGTGATAGTTGGTAGTACCTCTGCTTCAACCCACTTAGTAAAATAGTCAATCATGACTAATAAAAACTTTACCTATCTCTTACCTTGGGGTAGTGGGCCTACAATGTCTATCCCTCATTGAGCGAATGGCCACGGGGAAGTTATGATTGTCATCTTCTCTCTAGGGACACGCTGGATATTCCTGAACCTCTGGCATTTGTCGTATCGTTCAACAAACTCCCTTGTGTCTTTTTGCATGGTAGGCTAGAAGTAACCTATTCTGATGATATTGCTTACCAGGGACCTCGAGCCTGTGTGGTCTCCGCATATCCCTTCATGGACTTCCTCCAAAATATATTTAGCTTCATCTTCTTCCACACACTTTAGGTAGGGCATAGAAAACCCTCTTTTATACAAGGCGTAGTTCAGGATCGTGAACCTGGCCACTTTTTTCCTAATCTTCCTGGCTTCCTCGACCTCTGCCGAAAGTTGTCCATCTTGGATGAAAGATAAGATTGGATCCGTATAGCTGTTTTGGCTTTGAACCGCAAGAGTGTGGAATTCTTAAATGTTGGGATACTTTTGGACCTCCATTCTTAAGTCTGGGGGCATTGATCCTTCTTCGAATGACGCTTGCCTCGTAACTTTTTCTACTTTTGAGTTCTGGTTCCCGGGGACTTGTGTGAAGTCTACCTGATCAAATTCTTGAGCCAGTTGCTTTGTCAGCATGAGGTATCTCTACATCCTGTCCTCCTTTGCTTCGTATTCTCCCTTTATTTGTGTTGTCACCAACTTAGAATTACTTTGAATGAGTAAGTTTCTGGTACCCAATGCTTTCCCGACCTTGAGCTTTGCTAGTATAGCCTCATATTCCGCTTCATTGTTGGTGGCGGGGAATTGAAGCTGCATTTCGTACCTGAGGACATCTTCTTCTAGGGTGATGATGATGACCCCTACTCCCCCCCTTTTTCGGGCTGATGACTGGTCGGTTTGGATCATCCATCTCCTCGACTTGTCTTGGGCTTTTTCTTCGTTAGGATTGTGAACTTGGCGATGAAGTCTGCTAACACCTGTGTCTTGATCGCTGTTCTATGGTGGTATTCAATGTTGAATTGGCTGAGTTCAATTTCCCATTGCACCATTCTTCCTACAGCTTCGGGCTTGTTCATTAATTTCCTTATTGGCTGATCTGTCATTACCATAATAGGGTTTGCTTGGAAGTAGGGACATAGTTTATGAGAGGCGATGATCAAAGCAAAGGAAATCAATCCATGGTACTTTGTCTTAGCTCCTTGGAAGGCTTGGCTGACATAATAAACTGGGAGCTGAGCTTTATTCTTTTCTCGAATTAGAGCCACACTTACGGAGGTGGCTGACATTGCTAAGTACAAGAACAGGTTTTTCCCTTCCTTTGACGGGCTTAGGACTGGTGGGTTGCTTGGATAATGCTTTAGTTCTTGGAAGGCTTTCTCACATTCCTCCGTCCATGTGAAATCTTGCTTTAGAGTCTTAAAGAAGGGTAGGCACTTGTTTGTTGCTTTAGAGACAAACCTGTTGAGAGCTGCAGTCATTCTAGTTAATTTCTAAACTTCCTTCACTGTTTTTAGTGATGTCATCTCTAATATAGCTTGTACATTTTCTGGGTTAGCCTCTATCCCCTTTTGAGACACCATGAATCCCAGGAACTTTCCAAATGCAACCCCAAAGACGCACTTGCTAGGATTCAACCTCATTTGGTATCGTTTGAGGGTCGCGAAAGTCTCCTCGAGGTCGTCTAGGTGTGTGGCTTCCTCCTTGCTCTTGACTAGCATATAATCCACGTATAACTCTATGTTTCTCCCGATCTGTTTACTAAACATTTTGTTGACTAACCTCTGGTAGATCGCTCCTGCATTTTTCAGTCCAAAACCTTGTAGCAGTGGAGCCCTTGGTTGCTGCATATCATCTGGTAGGGCATTACCTGTATGTCATCCATGTATATCCTCATGACTTCATGCGAAGATGTCCAAATTGCTCTTGAGGAATTGGACTAATTTCTTCTTCATTTAAGCGCTCAAGCTCGTCCCTATCTTTATATTCTTCGACAGTTCTCCATCTACCAGTTCCACGGTTTCCAAGACTTGTACTTTCTCTTCCTCTTTTTCCTCGATCACCCATATATGATTTTCTTTTGCTACTAGTACTACTTGGTAGCATTCTCTGGCAAGTACCTGGTCTCCTTTCACCTCGCCCACACCATATTCCGTTGGTAACTTCACCTTCAAGCAGTATGTGGATGTTTCTGCCTTCCAGCGATTGAGAATGGGTCTCCCAATAATCACGTTATAAAAGGACGGGCAATCTACTACTAGGAAGTCAAGCTGGCGGGTTACCTTTTAAGGGTGAGATCCTACTGTAACCGTTAGTGCTTCTATACCCTTGGGGTACACTTGGTCTTTGTTGAAACTAACGAGTGGAGATTCAAAGGGCCGTATTCTTTTGGGATCTACTTTCAACTGCTGGAAAGCTAAGAGATATATGATGTCTACAGAACTGCCGTTATCTATAAGGATTTGTCTAGTGTTGAACCTTTCTATCATAAGCGTGATAACCAAAGGGTTGTCATGTAGTTGGTTTACGCCTCTAGCATCTTCTTTTGAGAAACAGATGTTTGCCTCTGCTTTTCTTCTCTACTTTAGGGGTGGTAACTTGTGGACGCTGTTTACCTGGCTTTGTTGTGACTTCTTGAGGGACTTGAAAGATCCACTCGTGGATGGTCCTCCTATGATCATCTTTATTTCTCCTATTACACTTTGTGTACAATTAAATGCCTTAGCGTCGTCCTTGGGAACAACCTTGTACTTCTCGCTGTTATCATCTCTAAGTCGGCTAGATTCCCCTTTCTTTACAATTTTTTGAAGCTTCCCTTTCTGGATGAGTTCTTCTATCTGCTCCTTCAGGTTTCTACAATCTTCAGTGTAATGGCCATCGTCTTTGTGGAAGCGGTAGTACTTTCTCTTGTCTCGCATGCTAAGTGATGAGTGTAGCGGCTTCAGCCCCTTGGGGTGATGGTCATCCTTACTGCATCAAAATTTTATCAACGGGCATAACCAAAGGGGTAAATTTTACCGTCTGAAGTGTTTTATCGTCTCTCCATTTGTTCCCTTTGGTCTCTTGACAATCTCCTCTGTCTCTCTTACGTTCCCTCCGATCTTCTCCTTTTCCCTCTCTCTTAGTGGGCTTATCCTCGTTACCTATTATTGCTAGGGCGTCTTCGACGTTCATGTACTTTTAAGCTTTCAAAAGCATTTCTGCGATTGTCTGCAGGGGGCTTTTCGCGAGTGCAACCACGAACTCTCTAGATTTCAATCTGGCTTTGAAGGTGGTTAACTGTACTTTGTCATTTACTTCTTCTATTTCTAGGATTTCTCTAGTGAAACGTTTCACATATAACCTTAGGGTTTCCTTCTCCTCTTGCCTGATGGTGAGCAGATGGTCTGCAGGCCTTTTTGGGCGCTGTCCACCAACGAAATGCCGTACAAAAGAATTGCCCAATTGTTCGAAATTGTCAATGGACAATGTCGCTAGCTTACTAAACCATACTCGTGCTGCTCCTTTGAGAGTGGTAGGAAAGGAGCGGCACAGTATCTCGTCTAGGGGTTGTTGCAAATTCAAACTTGTTTTGAAGGTGGTGATGTGGTCCAACGGATCTTCTTGACCATCGAACGACTCGAGCTGTGGAAAACGAAACTTCGAGGCCATGGGGCATTCTAAGACCTTCACTATGAAGGGTGAATCCGTCCTTCTAACCATCCCATCCAAATTTTGATTCGTCTTTTCCCTTATTGCATTCCTTAATTCATCCATTTCTCTTCTCATTTCCCTGAGGGGGTTTGAATTTGCTTTGTTAGGAGTGTTCAGTCATCTGTGGTCGTTTTTTTGTGGCTATCTCCATCATCATTTCGGTTAGTCCCAAAACAATTCTCCTCTTGCTGTAATTGCAATCTCATTTCCTGGTTCTGTATTGTGAGCTCCTCCATGCTGGCTGTAAGTGTTTGGATTTGTAGTGCTAGTGCTGCAAAATCTTGTAGCGTGCTGGACTCCATTAGGACTTTAGGATTGAATGGAACTACACTTTCGGGCCGAAGTATGAAACTGTCGTCCCCACAAACTGCGTCAAACTGATGATGCGAAAATCGTCAATAAGTAGGTTCGTCCAAATGGATCGGCACAGACTCGTCCAAGTTCTTGCAAGGCTAAGAATAGAGTTCTCTCAGGATGGTCATCGGTGTGGTGCTGGCCATAGAGTCTCCGATAACAAAGTCAGTGAACGGATCTCGGAGAATAGAGAGTTTTTAGTAGTGAGAGCAAGAGTGAATAGAGTGTATGTACCTCTCTTGGATTTTGTAGGTCTGTATATATAGGCTTTCTTTAGTAGCCATTGCTCTTCTTAAATAGTGAATTAAAGTTTGCTTAGGTAACGTCTCAAGTCTTTAATTTTGTCTTTATAGGGGCTCCAATGGTTTCTTTGCTGATATGTAACTGCCGAGGCATTAAATGGTAGCTTTCATGACGCTCTATCCTTGTCTCTAGGCTGGCTCTCCTGGATGAGGGTAACTTCTCTGTCCATCAGAGTATATCTGGGAGCAAGGGAGCAAAGCTTGCTTCAAGCGGACAGCATTACGCTTAAGCCATATACCCTAGCAAACCATGGCAAAGCGGTCAACAATAGTAGAGTCTCCTGCCTTTAAAAAACCCAAGAAGAAATCTTTAAAGCTTGCAAAACGAACACTGATGTGTGGCCTTGCAGAAGCCATGTTCCCACCAAATTTCCTTGACCCTTTGGCAGCCTCGGACTGCGTGAACAGTGTCTTCCATCTCCGCTTCACATACTTCACAGATGGCATTATTGGTGACTTTCCTCTTGAACAGATTCAGTTTGGTAGGCAGAGATTCATTGCAGGCCCTCCAAATTAAGTGTTTAACTTGGAACATTTAAGCTCCATATTTTCCTCCAAAAATCTGAGTGTGCCGCTGGATTCGAGTTTCCTGGTTTAAGAGCTGCTGCCTTCTCTGCTAACAATTTATAAGCACTTTTAGTCCAATAAACACCTTGAGACGTACCTTTCCAAAGCAGCTCATCATTCACCCAGCGATTACTAAGCGGCAAACTCAAAATTGCTTGAGCTTCATGGGGGAGAAATTCAGTTGTAATACGGTCCTCCAACCAAGAATGGCCCTCCTTATCAATCAAAGTGCAGACTTTGGCAATATTAGGCAAGCTTTTCTGAGGTGAGATAACTTTGCTAGAAAACTGATCAGGCAACCAATTATCTCGCTGGATTTTCATTGTCCGTCCATCTCCAATCCGCCACCTGGAGTCTAAACTAATAACTAGTCTAGCTTTGAGGATGCTTTGCCAAGCATAGATGTTATTTGCTTGATTTGGTGCTAATGTAGATACTACGTGAGAAAGTTCCATAAAAAAAAATATATTTTTATATATAACGTATATATTTAATTATAACCTTGCAGCAAAAAAAAAAAAAAATTATAAAAAAAAAGTCATGTCAACGACCCATTTCATTCCTTAATGGGTAATTTTCACAAGACGTGAGTACTTTAAATTCATCATTTTACCACAGTTGGTGACCAAGTGGAAATTAAGTTGCTTGAGCTTATTTACATCAATTGGTCGTAAAATCACAAAATTTTATAAATATACTTAAAAATATCAATTTTTTACCAAGATTTGTTAAAAAAGATTGTCTAATCAGAGTTAATAAGGTATTGTGTCTTAAAGAACATAAAGTTCCTTTCGTTTTACTAGCTCCGACATCGAATTAGGGTCAAATTAAGGGCCAAACAATATCATAAATGGGGTAAATGAGATGTCGACGGAAAGAATATTATATGAGCTTCAATATGAAATGTTTCAAGAAATAAAGGTTGGTTTCCTTAACGAAATTGTTGTACAAATGTTTGATATGTTGGATACTAGGATTTGGTGATTTGATCCGACTTCCATGTCGTTTCACCTTTTGTATTTTGGTAGAGGCGGCCTTAAACGGTTAGAAAAGCTTAGTAATTTTCTCAAATGCTTTAACTGAGCGGGCCTTAAATAATTTGGTCTGGGCCTTAATTATTTTGGTTTTCATGGTGAGGGAGCAACACAGCATAATGAGCATATTGTATCATTTGTAGTTTTGTACGAGTGAAAGTGAATAGAGGGCCCTCCTCTAAGTGGAGGCTTAAAGCCGCTGCCTACCTGACCTACAAGTTCGACCAGCCCTAGACCAATGAAAATTATTGCTTGGATTTAAAGATGAATTTAATGCTTTATTAAATAATATTTTATACATTAAAATAAAAAAAGTTAAACTATATATATATAACCGCAATAAAAATTAATGAATTATATAACATATGTATTTTATTTCTTGAAATGTATGTAATTTTTTTTTTTTTGAGAACCTAGAAATGTATGCAATTATGCATGATAAGTCATAATTAAATATTTATTAGTTTTTAGCGTATGTCCTGTAGGCTCTTATTAACAAAACTCATAATCTATATCATTGATTGTGTATATTAGTTGATTTTGCCGTATGTAGACATAGAGTTGGCCTTAAACTTTGTGTCTTGTGTGAATTCTGCGTCTTTTCTTTATTCTTGGGCTTGTTTATCCTTATATAAACATAAGTCTCAATCTCGCCACTTAGCACTGTCATCAAACCATGACTATCATGTCAAATTTATAAGGTTGCTGGGATAATGAAAAAAGAAATTAAATTAAAAAAAAGGAGTTTAATATATTTAGACTCTTCTCTCACTAGCTTCTTCCGTTTTATTGGTAGCCATATGAAGGATGCTTTCACGGTTTAGGCAACTGCTAGGGAACGCACGTTGCTGATGCTAGCATTAAAATAGTACTCTACAAGCTTCTGTCTTGGTTAAATGCTTTCTTTGATTACTGGAATTTCAATGAAGCTTTGAGCCCATTCATGGAGAGATGGAAACCTCTCAGCATCAAGTAACTTCATGCCTCCAGCTTCTTCCATAGTATTGAGCCAATGAGCTATCCAACCTACAACTAGGTCAAGAAAACCCATCTGTTCTCCACCAAATTGCTTCTTCCCTTCAATCAGATTCTCAAGACTTGCCAGTGATTTTTGTGCAGACTCTATAGCCTTTATCTTTTCCTCTCCTTCGAGCAAGCTGCATCTCATGCTCCAAAAACACACTAAAATTCAAGAAAAATGAAGGAGAATGATCAAGATTTTGTCAGTTTATACTTTGCTGGGACAAAGCTAGGCTTCTGCCCACCAATATCTTAACTTTTCTTTGCATCTTTGACAAGGTTTATGTCTGCAATGCACCACTAGAGTGTGTGTATATATGCTCCAGGGAGTAATGAGACTAATTACATCTTGTGGCATGAGAGTCTTTTTAGTAGAGACTAGAGAGAATTCTCTATTTGGTGTGAAAAAAGTAGGAAATGAAAAAAGAAAACAAAAATGAAAGGATGGAACAAGACAAATATTTCTGTTTTTAAGTGTTTACTAGGAATGATAAAAGAAATAGAAGAAAGGAAAATATGTTTGTTTCATTTATTTTATAAAAGAAAAAGGAAGAAAAAAATATTTTATACTAAATTATTATTATGTAATATTGGTTTTGACATTATGAATTAGAGGTAAATTTATTGCATTATTTCTTAGGCAGTATCTATTTTTTCTCACCACTTTCTGTTTAAACCCTAACCTAGCTAGTACATTAATATTCTCAATATACAATAGCTTATTTGCATATGTACATCTTTTTAAAATCTTTTTAATTTATTTTATCTACAAGTAATTTTTTCACAAGTTAAGAAAATAAGTAAATCCAAACCATAGCGAATTTATGAAAGATAAACATGTTTTCGAAAGATTATTATGCATGTTAAACTATAATCCTGATAAGTAATTGATATGCTACCTATCTATTTACTAATTTTGGTAGATCCAGTACATGGGTATTTTAATTGTTTGGATTTCCCAAATATGATTGGGATGGATTTTGTGATTGTAGAATGAATAGGAGGGAAATAAGTTACTAAGTAATACTCATTGAAACCAAAATTTAGAATTTGGTAATTTCTTGGCTGAGTGATCTAGCTCTGATCAATCATGAAACTCGGCGAATCGTGTGCTAGGAAGCATGGGTACCGATTGATATGAGGCATGATATTCTTAAAAAAACTAGGATACAACATCACAGGAATACAACAACTAAATAATTAGCTAATTTATATTTATTTCAATGCATATTTTATATTTATTTTGATTTTTAAAAATAAGTAACAATTCATCAATATGTTTTAAAAAATATTTAAAAATTGAAGTAGTAGCAATAATAAAATGTTGGCTAAATCATTGATTTCATCCTTAAAATTTGCATGTAGTTTGGTTTTTGTCCCTAAACTTTAAAATATTCGTTTTTTCATCTTTACAACTCTGAAAATGTTTTAGTTTATGTCCTTCTCTCTATCTTCATTAACGTTTATCCTATATGTATTAACACAATGTTGAGAAAGCATATTTTTAACATTAAATAAACTGATTTTGATAAATATTTTTATAAAAGGATGCCATATATGAGTGGATAGATGACACCAACTAATTGGTCACAGGCACTATTGAAAGTAATAAAACACTTGCGTAAGAGAACAAACAATTAAAAAAAAAAAAAAAAAAACCTATTATGTGCGGAGCTCTTTGGGTGAAGAACAATGATCAATTCTACACATATTTTTACAATTATTTTATGTGGCAAATTTTGATTGGTTGTTTATCACTTTCACATAAACCTATCTTTTATTTTTCCCTACCACTCATTATCAACCACATTAAATAATTGTGAAAATAGGTGTGAAATTAATTGTAGACCTAAAATTTTCATGCAATATAGCACCTTTTCATAGAGGAACGATATTACATGAAAATTTTGTTATTTCCAACGATTTATGATCAATTACCTTCTCAACATTAAATTTTGCCCAAAAACGAGCCATGCCTCTCTCATACGGATCTTCAGGAAGCAAAGGGTTGTTCTTCCATATCTCCTCAATGTAATCGAGGATGACAAGGGATTCAGAAATGGGCTTGCCATGGTGCAAGAGCACTGGGACTTTCTTATGGACAGGGTTGTATTTAAGCAACAACGGACTTTTGTTCATTATTTCTTCTTCTTTGAACTCGTAAAATAGTGTTTATTATTTTACGTACTTAAAACCTATTTTATCTATTTTACCATCTAATTTTACAATTCACCTTATATCTAGTTTTTAATTTTTCATACAACTCATTAAAATAATATAAACTACACAATTAAAAAAAAAAAAAAAATCTATTCCTCTCTCTTCTCTCCCATCTCTCTATTCAATACGACTCTTTCACACTACTACCCGCCAATATCACCCACAAGGCCACAACCCAACAAAAAACAACTGAACCACCACTACAAACCCATCAAAACACCAAGACTCACCACCATAAACCTAACAAAACACTAAGACCCACCACCATCCACCCAACAAACCACCAAGAACCACCCAAAAAACCCATATCAAATCCACAAACCACAAACCACAAACTACCAGCCACCACCACCACAAACCCAGAAAAATCAACAAAACTTCTAGCCAAACACTCCAAGATCCATTCCCACCGCCGCTTTACACCCACCATAGCCACAAGAACACACATCAAAACCCCAAAATCCATTTTTTAAACAAATCCCAAAACCTAAAACAAAAAACTTTTCTTTTTTAAACCCTCAACCAAAGCAAATCTAAAAGCGCGGAAGAAAAAAAAAAGATTTTTGAAACAAATCCCAAAACCTAGAACAAAAATCTTTTCTTTCTTAAACCCTCAACCCAAAAATCCCCAATCCTCAATCAAACCCAAGCAAATCTAAAAGCACAAAAAACAAAAAAGGGAGCTTTCGGATCCAAAAAAAAAAAAAAAAGAGAGGTAGAGAAGAAAGATCGATGGCCACCAGTGGTGGTTTCGCCGTAGTGCATTATTGCCAATAATGGTGGTTATGAGTTCAACCCCTATGGGCTAAGCTCAAGAAGAGAGAGAGAGAGATGGAGAGAATAGAGGGAGAAGAGAGAGGGAGATTCACTACTATGAATCCGTGATGGTGGTGGTGTTTCGTGGCGTTGAATGAAGGGAGACTTTGCTTTGAGAGCTTCAGCCATAGAGCTCTGCGCATTTGAGGAATCAGAGAAGCAGAGGTTGAGAGAAAGAAGGAGACATAACGTTTTTTAGAAAGAGAAAGAGTTGATATTTTTAATAAAATATAGGGAAAAATCACATTTTTGTCCCTACATTTTCACGCGATTCCTATTTTTTTTTTTCACCACTTTTAGTCTTCATTTTGAAAAATGCGTTCCATTTTAGTCTTTACCGTTACTCATTTAATAGAATTATCTTACATGACAAACGGTCAAACAATAAATGTGGAGGTTTATGGGAAGAGGGAAAGAAAGAAAAGGAGGGGATAAGGGCGATGTTGAATGGGTTTCTTGGATTTATTTTTTGTTTTTCTGGATTTGATGGAGATTGGGTTGTTGAATTTAAGGTTGTGTGGTTGTTTATGGTTTGGTTGTGCATGGAGGCCGAAAATCTGGGTTTGAGTTTTGTGTTTGGTTTCAAAGCATAAGAAAATCTTGTTGAATGTTTGTGTTTTGTAAATTTTTATGGGCATGTCTTTTTATTTGGTTGCTAAGAAAATGCAATAAAAGAAAAGAAAATTTTTAATTTTTAATTTTCTGGGCAAGCTCAGTTGGGGAAGAACATGAAGAACTCAATAATTTAACTAATTTCTCTTCTATTTTTAAAAAATAATTAGGATAGAAATTTTTATTTATTTTTATCTGATGTGGCTTTAAAAAAAAAATTAAATTGTTGACATGGCATTTTTAAAAATGTAAATAATTTTTTAATATTATTTTACTTGACACGTCAGCATTTACTATTGGACCGTTTGCCACATAAGATAATTTTGTTAAATGAGTAACGGTAAGGACTAAAACAGAATGCGTTCTTCAAAATGAGGACTAAAAGTGGTGAAAACAAAATATAGGGTCCAAAATGGGAATCGCGTGAAAATGTAGGGATGAAAATGTGGTTTTCGCCTAAAATAAAATATTTTATTTTACCAATTAAGCTACGGTAGGTTGTACATATCACAATTAGGGGTGCCAAATGGGCGGATTGAGTCATAAATAGATTGGGTCATAAATGGATTGGGTGTGTAATTACCCATTTATCGATTTATGACCGATTTATATATAAATTAATTATCTATTACCAACCCAATTCATTTAATTAGTCATCCACCAATTTAATCCAATATGACCCAAATACCCCTCTACACTTCCAAAATTACCAATATACCCTTGGACATCTAAAATTATCACCAAAGTTTCCAAATTAGCAAAATATCGCTAAAATCTCTAAAATGAGCAAAATATCTATGAACCTCTAAAATGACCAAAATACCCCCGATATCTCTAAAATGACCAAATAAGCTCAAAAACTACTAAAATGACTAAAATATCCCTAAAATATCTAAAATAACCAAAATACCCCCGATATCTCTAAAATCACCAAATATGCTCAAAAACCAATAAAATGACCAAAATACCTCTTAAATCTCTAAAATGAGCAAAATAGCCCTCCTCCCTCAAAACCTCTAAAATGTCCAAAATACCTCCCAAAATGACAAAAAATTAATAAAATACCTCCAAAACCTCAAAATTACCAAATTACCCCCTAAACCTCAAAATTACCAAAATACCCCTGAAACCTAAAGGATTACCAAAATACCTCCAAAACCTAGAAAATGACGAAAATATCCCCGAAACCTAAAAAGTTACCAAATTACCCCGTAACCTAAAAATGACTGAAATACCCCCTAAACCTATAAAATTACCAAAATATCCCTAAACCTAAAAAATAACCGAAATACCCTAAAACCTAAAAAATAACTAAAATACCTCCAAAACCAAAAATGACCAAAATACCCCAAAAACCTATAAAATGGCCAAAATACCCCCAAAACCTAAAAAAAAAGACCAAAATACTCCCAAAACCTAAAATTATCAAAATACCCCTAAACCTAAAAAATGACCGAAATACCTCAAAAACCTAAAAATGATTGAAATATCTCCGAAACTTAAAAAATGACCAAAATACCCTGAAACCTAAAAAGTTATTGGACTAGCCCTAAAACCTAAAAAATTGACCAAAATACCCCCAAAACCTAAAAAATGACCGACAAATACCCCTGAAACCTAAAAAATGACAATACCCTAATACACTTGAAACATCCAAAATTACCAAAATAGAGGTTTGGGGTATTTTGGATGTTTCAGGGATATTTTCGACAAATTAAAGGTTCTACGAGCATTTCGGTCACTTTATAGGTTTTGAGGAAATTTTGGTAATTTTATAGGTTTCGGGGTTATTTTGGTCATTTTTTAGATTCTAAAGGTATTTTGGTCATTTTTTAGGTTACGTGGGCATTTATATCTTCTTTTAGGTTTTAGGTGTATTTCAGTAATTTTTAGAATTTTGGGTTATTTTGGTAAATTTCTAGGTTTCATAAGTATTTTGGTAATTTTGAGGTTTTAGGGGGTATTTTCGTAATTTTTTAGTTTTTAGGGTATTTTGGTCATTTTCTTATGTTTTGGGGGGGGGGGGGGGGGTTATTTAGGACATTTTTTAGGTTTTGGGGGTATTTTAGTAATTTTTTTTATTGTGAAGGTATTTTAGTCATCTTTTAGGTTTATGGGGGTATTTTGGTAATTTTTAAGTTTCGAGGGGGGTACTTTGGTCATTTATAGGTTTCAAATGTATTTTAGTGATCTTTTAGGATAGGGGGTATTTTGGTCATTTTTAGATTTTGGGAGTGTAAAGTTGTGATTTACAACTATGTTTTATGTTGCCTTTATTCCATGACGAAAAGTGTTGTAATTGCTTTAATTTTATTTCTTGTATTTTATGAGATTTTATTGTATTGGGTTTAGTATTAAGTTGGTGAAGAATCGAGCATGAAACGAAGATCAGTGCTATTTCATGACTAACTCGCAAGAAGCTCGTGAGTAAAGCCACCCGCGAAGAGGCCATGTGAGAAGCGCATGTTGGAAGTTGAAGAGTCAAGTGTTAGGCTTCAAGTACATTGGTTAGACTAGGCTTGGAGGGTCTTTTGTTATTCGTGTACTCCAGCTTTATTTTCTAGTGGATCGATTTTGACTTGGAGGGTCACGGAGAGGTTTTTTGCTGAGCTCTTTGGTTTTCTCTTTGATAACATGTCTCGGTGTTATCTTATGTTTGCATCTATCTTCCCTTACTCTTGTACTTTACTTTTATTGTTTATTGTTCATGTGTTTGCACTAGAGTAGATCCGGTGATTGCGCTTCATTTACTCTTGTTCCGCACTTAGATAAGTTAGAGTAAAAGTAATCTAGTCGTAATTGTTTATTTGGGGTATAAACAAGCTCTTGTGTTTTAGCACAAATTTGAGCTTTTAGGGAGTATTTTAGTTATTTTTAGGTTTATGGGGTATTTTGGTAATTTTTAGATTTTAGGGGGTGTTTTTGCCATTTTATAGGTTTCATGGGTATTTTTGTCATTTTTTGGTTTATGGGGGTATTTTGGTAATTTTTATGTTTCACGAGTATTGTGGTCAATTTTTAGGTTATGTTTGGTAACATTTTTTGTTTTCTATTTTCAAAAACTTGTTTTTGGGAATATAAAGAAGAAAAAAAAAATTTTCTTGTATTTTTGAAATAAAAACATGTTTGGTTAGTTGAAATTAAAAAGATAGGTTTTTGAGGAAAAAAGTAGAAAATTCTAAAATATATTGTTCCTAGGAGTTGAACTCTAATTGCTAACTCATTAAATGAGATAGATTTTTTAAATTAAATGCATGTTTTCATTAACTTTTGAAAATTAAAAACTGAAAACAACATTGTACGTGTTTTTAGTTTCCTTAATATTTTGAGTTGTGAGAATAATTTTTGTTTTCTGTCCATTTTGGGTTACTAAATAAGTTTTTTAGTCTGAAAAATAGAAAATTGTTTTCGAAAACAGAAAATAAGGGGAAAAAACAGTTACCAAACATACCCTCAAGTTTTGGGGGTATTTTGGTAATTTTAAGGTTTTGGGGGTACTTTGATCATTTTTAGGTTTCATGAGATATTTTGGTTATTTTTTAAGTTTTGGGGGTATATCGGTCATTTTCAAGAAATTTAGATCTTATGTTGTTTATTTAAATTTTAGATGGGTTTTAGTGGGTATTAATGAGTTTATCCATTAAGACCCATATAATTAATAACCTAATGGACCTTTACCTATTTAACCCAAATATTCAAATGAGTTGGGTTAAGACTTATTCAAATTAGGTGAGTAATAGGTGGGTTCATGGATATGAATGTAAATTGCCACCCCTAATCACAACTAACTATTCATAGTTGCTTAAAATAAAAAAAGAAAGAAGAAGAAGAAATAGCAACTAGGATAATGCTGATTATTAACTGATTGGATGGTAAAATAACAAGAGGGGGTTTGTACCCCAATGCTAGCGGTCTCAGCATTGCAATCATATTAATAAAATGCACCACCTATATATCCACAATAGGTTTAACATTTTGGCTCTCGGTGCCCTCTCCACTTGGATTCTTGGAGTCGTGGACTCTTTCCGCCGCCTTTTCTGCCTAAAAAGCAAGAGAAAAAGATTGTGAGTTGCAATAAACGTTTGAAGAGAGAGGAAAATAAATAAATAAATAAATAAAGAGTGACCGAAATATATAAAAAGGAATATAGAATGCCTTACTTCCATTTCCCAATTAGAGTTTATGGTAATGATAAGAAAGAGTATCACTTGCACAATAAATGCACATATAAGCCCCAGCCAGAGCCCCTGTTCAAAACATATTTGATTACAAAGCCTACGTGAAATAACCAATAATTATTTGCAATCGTTCGAAGATGACAAACAACATAAGCAGAAGCGAGACTGAAGCAACTTTACCTTTCCTTTCATGTGGAAGAAAAAAGAAAATAAGACAGCACAAGGAGCACCTATAAGATAAAAAGATCCAAGATTGACATATGCAGCTATCTTCTGCCAACCGCAACCTCTTGCAACGCCTGTTTGTGGACCATAAGAAATAATAACACATGAGCAATGTTACGTATACAAATAATATCACAATATTTTTCATAATCATTGAATTGATAAATTTTTATTAGTTTACATGTAGTCAACTACTAGCATTATATTTTTACTTAATACTAATAATTTGTCATATCAACAATTATGAAATTTTTTGCCAGAGATTTTGTCTGTGTTTCTCATAACATATTGATTAACTTTAGAATGAGTTTAGAATTAGTAAATGAAAAGGGTTTTTCTCCAATGATTTTATCTCCTAAAAAAGATTTTTTATTTTACTTTATTTAATTTTTATCTTTAATCCGAAAGGGAAATTTCTTTAACAGCTAATCTACGTCAAATAAAGTCGTAATATTTTTTTTTAAGGGAAAGTCGTTGTAAATTACTATTTGAAACTTTGGTTCTTTAAATTTTTAGGAAACTAAGAAGAATAATCGTTGTCAATAGCCTTATAGTTCAATACTAGAAATTTACCAAAAGTCTTGTAGTTTAACTATTACTTATTCCTAGTGTTTTAGTGGAGATATTCATGGTTTAAATTTTATTTTTCCCATTGTAACTATTAAATTATTTTAAAAAGAAAAGAAAAGAAAAGAATAATAGTTAATAACTGGAATCCTATTCATTTGATGCCTTAGTATTTAATAAAATAATTTGATAAATTTGGATATATTTTTTTTTGGAGATTGGTAGATAGTAGGAGAGAGGAAGGTGGTGTTAGAACTACAAACATGTGACACCACAAAGAGTGAAATTTTGACTGAGCTATCACT
The DNA here is from genome assembly GCF_040712315.1 of Castanea sativa. Lineage (NCBI taxonomy): Eukaryota > Viridiplantae > Streptophyta > Magnoliopsida > Fagales > Fagaceae > Castanea > Castanea sativa. Next base: position 27,958,089 of record NC_134016.1, read on the forward strand.
CACTCCAATGTTGTTCTTTTTTTGTTTTGTTTTTTTTTTTTAAATATCAATGAGCATAAATCAAAATTTAACATAAACTCAACTAAAACGTTGGAATTTGAAGAAAACAAACCTGAAAGTACACCCTGTATGCCATCTAGGAAGCTTGAAAGAGCAACAATTGGCATCATGACCGCTACATATTTGACCACCTCTTGTTCATGGCTATAAACATGGCCCCAGATGTTACGTAATAGTATCATGAGCAATCCAACTAACATTCCCTCGGTGATGGCCAAGACTAGGACAACCCTTACGGCTAATCTTGCTGCTTTTGGTTTCCCTGCCCCCAATTCATTTGAAACCCGGATGCTATAGATCAAACAAATGGAGTTAGATCAAGTAGAAGTCATTGTTCTATATTTAATAATTTTATAAGCTCATTCTCAGGCTCATTAAGAAAGTTGTAAATTTCGAAAGTCAAGCCAAGCTTTTCACAATTCACGCTTGCTGATGTATACTATATACATACAACATACACAAAATCCAGATTAGGTATTCACATTTTTAACGAATTTCCATATTTAAAACTTGATGATATATGATGTGTATGGAGAGTGTATAAAAGAAGTGAGACAATCATATTTCCTTTTGAAATGCTATGAATATACTATGGTTTGGTTGGTGAAAAAAAATGGCTAGGATGAACTATGCCACATTTGTATTCTCACATATAGTCTTCACTAGATTTCAAATTATTTCATATGTAACTTTAGGTTTTATTTATTATTATTATTATGGGCCTTTCAATTCAATTAATTTTTTTTTCTCTTTTGAATTTTGACCAACAAAAGTTTAGAGGAGGAGGAGGGCCTGACTCTATCTCTTTCCAAAGCTTGGGCCGCTAAATATGGAGAACAAGAGTTGCAAAATCCCCCCCCAAAAAAAAAAAAAAAAGGTTAAGTGGACAAGAGTTGGACACTGGATCGGTCCAATTTTAAAATGTTGTTTAGCGGGCCAAGAGATTGGCTTGAACATTGCTCTCTCTCTCTCTCTCTCTCTCTCTCTATATATATATATATATATATATATATAAAACTAATGGAAAATTGATGAAAGTATTTGCTAGGTTGAATTAAGGTTGGTATTATTGGAACATAAAGAATTGTTTCACCAACGAGTAGGAGTGTTCAGTCAACCCGCCAAACCTGATCCGATCCAACCCAATCTGCTGAGTTGGGTTGGTTTTTAGGGTTTGGTAAGTTGGGTTGAGTTACAAATTTTTTTTTATAGTAGGTCAAGTTGGATTCGGGTTATAAAATTCCAAACCCGCTAAACCGACCCATATAATTAATATATATTTAAAATGCATTATATAATTAATAATTTTTTTAAATAACCATCTCTTCCTATCTTATATAAAAGTCAATTAGTTCACACAAACCCTAGAACCTTTTCTCTTAATGTGCCCCCCCCCCCACTCCCCTCTCCCATTTCACTCCCTTTTGAACCCTAACCCTCTCTCCTTCTGCTGACCCACTGCCGTCCATCAGCTATCATCACCGCCTCGGCGGTGGTTCTATCTTTTCAGTGGTAGCTCTCACTTTCGGTGTTAGGTAAAGTTTCTTAATGTTTTCTCTCTCACTCACTCTATTTCTCTATTTCTCTCGCTTCTCCCTCTCTCTCTCTCTCTCTCACTCACTCTATCTCTGTTTATCTCTTTTACCGTTGTGGATCAATATTTATTTTTTGCTTTTGTTGATTTCTTAGTTTTCTTTTTACTAATTTTTAAATGATTTTGCATTGTCTCAACCACAGGTCTCTTTCTTTCTTACTCTGGTGGTTCTCTCTTCCAGTGTTGGGTTCCTTTCTCTTGCTTTATTTCTCTTTTTCTGGCTTCTCTCTCTCTCTCTCTCTCTCTCTCTCTCTCTCTCTCATCTCTCTTGCCATGGTAGATCAAGGTTTAGCTTTTTCTTTGTTGATTTCTTAGTTTTCTTTTGGCTGATTTTTAAATGTTTTTTCTTGTCTCAACTTACAGGTCTATTTCTTACTCTACAATATTTTCTCTTGCCAATTTGCTATGTCCCTTTCTCTCTATCTTGCTTTGCAGGTTTGTCTTTGTCTCTGTCCAACCCATGGGTTCAACTTGACCCAACCCAACCCATGTGGGTTGGGTTGGGTTGGACTTATGTGATGAGTTGGGTTGAATTTTTTTTAGCCCAACATGGTGGGTTAGGTCAAAAAATCATTTTAACCCGACCCAACTCGACCCATACACACCCCTACTAATGAGGCAGATGGTTTAGTGGCTAGGCAACTATACAAAACTCTATGAGAGTGCGTTTGACATTATTATTATTATTATTTGTTTTTGAAGTTTTTTATTTCTTGCAAGTAATCTGTCTTTTATTTTATTTTTTAAAATAAGTTAGTTTTTAACTTTAATTCACACAACAAATAAGTTGTTCTCAAACACACTTGAATCAAGTTCCCATAACTTGCCCCTATACATGATTTAGCCTGCATAACATACCTTACTGCAGCCCCGAATCCAAAAGGGATTGTCCACAACAGTCCAAATGTGTTTTGGCTGAAAATAAAAATTGGTTTATTAGTCAATAAAAATACTAATTGAGCACATAAATGAAATAAATGGTCAAAGTATGATTTAATTATGTGCGTTGTAGATCATGTCAAGAGTGTGCTTAATTGGTTGATATCTCCTAATTTTTTCAAAAAAGAAATCTAGAGTTCAAATCTTCTCTCCCTCTACTATCAAATTATTAAAGAAAAAATAAATTATGTGTCAGATTTTAATTGCTTACATAAACTAGCAATTGCTTTAATTAAATTGTGATATATATATATATATATATATATATATATATATATATATATATATATATATGTATGTATGTATGTATGTATGTATGTATGTATGTATGTATGTTGGGGATTTCACCAAATCAAGGAGTAATGACAAAAGAACAAAATGAATACAGCAAGCAAACTGAAATTATGATTGACTTGAAGGTACAATTGAATGTTATCCTTATATAATATTTTTCCCTATACACAAGTTGCTAAAGGGCTTCTTCAAATTTGTCCCCCAAGATACAACCATATGCAAGTTGCTAAAGGGCTTCTATAAATTTTTTCTCAAAATACAACCAAGTTTATTGGGTTTTACAAATAAAAAATTTAGAGAATACCCACTAGATTTCTTGTGTTTCTTAGAAACTATTTAAGGGAGAAAAAGAATTAGTTATAAAGTGAACATGAACCGCTATTTATACCCATAGAGTTATAATCCTTAAAAGGCATGTATGCAGAGTTAAAATTTTTCATAAAACCGTTCACAAGCTTGAAACATTCTCAAACGTTCAGAGCAATTATCAAAAAATTCTACAGAAATTCAGTTTTCACAAGTCTCGATTGATCGAGAGGAATCAAGCATCAATCGAAGGCTCTTTTCAATTGATTGAGCAGGAATCAAACATCAATCGAAAGACCGATCGAAAGATCTGAATTTTGAATTTTCACTTATAAAACTTTAGATCTTGAATTTTCACTTTATTCATTTTACAAATGAACACTCTCTAACCTTATATTATAATTACAACCTATTGTTGTATATACCTATATATACAACAATATATATATATATATATATATATATATATAGAGAGAGAGAGAGAGAGAGAGAGAGAGAGAGAGAGAGAGATTAACAATTGTTATTCACATTGTGATTAATAAGTTATATCAAGTATTTTAAAAAATAGTGAAAAATTGGGGCCTTAGCACCTAAGTTAATTTGGTAATATTGTGTGTGTTAAAATGCTTAGTTTCTTAAAAAAAAAAAGGGTAATCATGTGTCTGCACAAGCACTAATTTTGAGACTAACGAACTACAAAAAATTACACAAGCCAAAAAGACAAAAAATAAAAGGCCAACTTGCAAAACTGACCCTCTAAGTTTTACCTTTTGTCATTGCAGTCCTCTAAGTTTTAGTTTTGTCATTTCAGTCCTCTAAGTTTTAAGTATAATCAATTCAGTCTTCTGTTAAGTTCTGCCATTTACTAACCACCAAAACGAAGTCATTTTGGACGAATTTTTTTTAATTAAAATTTCTTAATTAAAAAAAACTAAAAACATTAATTACAAAAGAAAAAAGAAAAAAACAAACTAAGGGCTCAAGGAACGATGTCATTCCCCTTGCCACGGAAAGTCATAAACCATCCCTATTCCCACCGCTGATTAACTGAGAAATTTGGGGGAGGGGATTGTTTTGCAGAAACTATTTATAGAGAGCAAAGATCTCAAGTAGAATAAAAAACCTAACAAGATCCTAAGTGGAATATAAAATGAAAGGCAATGTTGATACATTTAAACTTTAAAGGCTAAGGAACATAACCTGGGATGCATGAACGCGGCAAAACGGTTGCCGCACCTGCATCCTACACGGCAACGTGCGAGCGACGCCGCTGCCTGCGTGTCGGTGCTGCATCCAGTTTTGTTTTTCCCAACTCCCGCTGACTTGGCTCAGACTCGGGCCGTATCGGGTGAAACCGTCGAAACACACCGATATCGGCGCCGAACCGGCCGATTCAGGCCGAAAAAAAAAAGGGGGACGTTTTAAGGTATGGGGGTGACGTGAGAGAGTGCTTGTGTGTGAGATAGAGAGAAAACAAAAGAGAAAACAAGTGTATTGCACTTATCTGCTTTCAGAATCAAGGAGGCAACGAGTGGAAGGAATTGTTCTTCTTCAAGAGGATTTTAAACTTGAAAGAGTTAAGAGACAGAAGCAGAAGTGTGTAGAATGGGTTGTGGGGGTAGGTAGGGTAATAAATAGGGGAGATATTTAAACAAATTAAATACTTTTTTATTCTACCATCTGATACATCAAAGAAATTTTATCTATTTGTTTAATTATTTTATTGGGATGTGTATTGCACTTTGCACATGTGGTAGATAGCTAATGTTTCACACAAACTCAATAATTAATGTTGTGGGTAATTAAGGGGAAAAAAAAAGAAACAATAAAAATTTATGGGTTTAAGCAAGTTAATATTTAGTTGTTTAACTTTATTTTGATATTAAAAAAAAAAAAACTAAACTCAATTAATTAAGCATTTTTAATATTTATTTCATTAAGTTGTATTAGAGTATTATTTAACTAAAAAAAAGTAATAAATTTTTTTATGTTAAGATTTAACTAAAATAGTTTGTATTGTTTGATATTTAGTTATTTACTTCCTTGAATTGATAATTTTATGTTGTGTAAGAATATATATATATATATTTTAGGAACCTTGAAACATCTAGAAACGGTACGCTAAAATATTTAGTTATTTACTTCCTTAAATTTGGTATATGTTTATATAATGTGAAAATGCATGCTTTGCAATATATTAAAAATATAAATAAAAATATTTTAATCGCCGCACCCAGCCGCACCCGCACCCAACTTTTTCAAAAATTGCCGAGTCCCGCACCCACACCCGCACTCAGAAATGCACCTATAGGGTCATTGGGCCCAATAATTTATGAAGGATGGCCCAAGAATATCTTTTGGGCTAAAGGCCCAATCCAAGGAAATCAAGTGATTCGAGGGTGTATGGATGTTAACTCATAAAGAAAATATTAAGTAAAGAAATGATAATGTCTGAATAAATATGTCCGAGGAAGATTATGTCCTCGGCTAGGTAAAGCCAAGGTAAGAGAAGGGTTGTTCGATATCCACAGGCTATGTTCTAGAAATTCCTATGATTTAGGGAAGACATGGTACACGTGGAGGATAAGAGAAAGGGCGGTAGAATATCTAAGATAAAGCTGTTACCACCGCCCCCGCATTAAAGACTTTGCAACTGATATTCTTTCCGCATTAATGGAGAAATGGGACCTGAACATCAGGTTTGAAACTTGGCCCCTATCTCCAGAGACTTCAGGAAAGGTGGATGTGACAAGTATCTAAACCAGCGGTCTAACCATAAGGTGGAAGATGAGAAGGGGAAAAAGGAGGGAGTATAAAAGAAAGAAGGGACCTTCGGGAAGAGGGGGGATTAAAAAAAGAAAAGAAGAAAGAGGAAATTGTAGACTTGACTATTCACAATTGTAATCTATCTTGAGAAGCAGTATTATAAACTATCCTCGGATTGTGTCCGAGGGGGAGTTTTCATTCATATTCATATAAATAACTCCTTGTTTGTGCCATTGGGCCCAAAGCCATTATTCTTTGTTATTTAAACATCTTTAGAACCTAGATTTCAAGCCCACCCTCTACAAATTTATTGTAAAAAGGCCTCTCAGGTCCTTTCCCTTCTGATTTTGGGTCAGGGGCTCGAATTGTGTCATTTTAGCCAAAGGATGGCAGTACATCAAAGAATGAAACTTTGATATGCAAGATCTTCCCCTCTAGCCTAGGACCTGTGGCGATAAGGTGGTTTGATGGCTTGAGGGCAGGTTCTATCAATTCTTTTAGAGAACTTACTAAGGCATTTGGCTCTCGTTTCATCACATGCAGTAGGGTTCCTCAGCCTCTGGATTCGTTATTATCCATGGCCATGAGAGAAGGAGAAACCCTGAGAACATACTCAAACAGGTACTGGGAGATGTTCAATGAGATTGACGGGGACTTCGATGATGTGGCGATAAGGACCTTTAAGGTCGGCCTACTTACGGAGCACAACTTGAGGAAATCTTTGACCAAAAAGCCTGTTGGGAGCGTGCGTCGACTTATGGATCGCATTAATGAGTACAAGAGGGTTGAGGAGGATCAGTAACAAGGAAAGGGTAAAGCGAAGGTTATCCCTCAGGAGAAGAGGGATTTCAGGTTGGACAGATACAACAATAACAGGCCTGGGAGAGATTTTTCCAGACAAGCTGGTCTTACCACCCCACAGGTGGTCAACACCGTTTTTAAGGAACCAGTGCAACAACTGTTAGAGAAAATCAGGCATGCGTCATACTTCAAATGGCCCAATAAGATGGCGGGGGACCCTTTGAGACGCAACCGAATTCTCTATTGCCATTATCACCAGGGGAGGGGTCATACCACTGAGGATTGTCAAACTCTGTGGAATCATTTGGAGCAATTGGTTAAAGAGGGTAAGTTAAAGCAATTCTTGTATCAGCCTAATGGGCAGGGAAACCACTCAGGGGTGGTGAACCATAGTGGCATTTCATCAAGGCCTCCTCTGGGTACAATCAATGTTATTTTTGTTGCACCTGGAAGGATTGGCTCAAATCCATCCAGGGTGATGTCTGTAGCTCGGACCCTAGCCGAGGAATCTAGGGATCAGCCGAAGAGGATTAAGGCGAATGTCTTACCAGTTTTGGGTTTCTCGGAAGAGGAAAAAATCGGAACTATCCAACCACATGATGATGCCTTGGTTGTTACCTTAAGGATAGGGGAAAACGATGTGAGGAGGGTGATGGTTGATCAGGGGAGTGGAGCAGATATCATGTACCTTGACCTGTTTAAAGGGTTAAACTTAAAGCTTGAAGATCTTACAGCTTATGATTCACCCTTAATCAGCTTTAAGGGAAAGGCTGTCATACCAAAGGGGCAAATTAGGCTGCCTGTACGATCAGGCCCAAAGATGTTAAACGTAGATTTCATTGTGGTAGACGCCTATTCTCCCTATACAACTATTGTGGCAAGACCTTGGTTGCATGCTTTGGGTGCCGTTTCCTCAACCTTGCATGTCAAGGTTAAATTTCCTTCTGGGATCAGGTGGTGGACCTGCTTGGAAGTTAATCTGTGGCTCGACAGTGTGTCATGGCTGCAATTCTACGTCAGCCTGAACCGGAGTCCTCTGCCTCGGCTAATGGAAAGTCGTAGCAATCAAAGTCTCTGGCCACAACCGAGGTACCATCGGTAGAAGAACCTACATGTGAAGAACTGGAAAGGGTTCTTATAGACGATGACCCTGAGAAATTCTTTCAGGTGGGAGTTCAATTGCCACAGGAGGAGAAGACAGAGCTGATTATGTTTTTGAAGAAAAATGTGGATGTATTCGCATGGAATGCTTATGAAGCCCCTGAGGTTGATCCAAGTTTTATTTGCCATCCTTTAAATGTCAATCCAGCTGTGGTACCGAGGAGGCAACCACCTCGGCATTCCTCCAAAGAGCATTCTGAGGCTGTTAAGGAGGAGGTGCTTAAACTCAAGAAGGCGAGTGCTATCAAAGAAGTTTTTTTTATCCTGAATGGTTAGCTCATACAGTGGTGGTAAAAAAGAAAAATGGGAAGTGGAGAGTTTGTGTGGACTTCACAGATTTAAACAAGGCTTGTCCAAAAGATTCTTTCCCAATGCCTCGGATTGATTAGTTGGTGGATGCTACTGTTGGGCATCCTTGGATGAGTTTTTTGGATGCTTTCCAAGGTTATCACCAAATTCCCTTAGTTGTGGAGGACCAGGAAAAGATTGCATTTGTCACTCCCACGGGAAATTATCATTATAAGGTAATGCCCTTCAGTTTGAAGAACGCAGGAGCTACCTATCAAAGGATGATGACTAGGATGTTTGAGCCACAACTGGGAAAAACTATCGAGGTATATGTGGATGACATGGTGGTGAAGAGTAAAGCGGTTTCCATGCATCTGGAAGATCTGAGCAACACTTTTCAAATGCTGAGAAAGTACAAAATGCAACTCAATGCCACCAAATGTTCTTTTGGTATGGGGTCGGGCAAATTTCTAGGCTATATAGTAACTCACCGGGGAATTGAGGTTAATCCTGCCCAGGTCAAGGCCATTAGCAACTTACACCCACCTCGGAATCCTAAAGAGGTTCAGAGGCTGACAGGAATGGCTGTTACCCTCAACCGATTTATTTCTCTATCTGCGGACATGTGTAGGCCTTTCTTTCAGTTTTTGAATAAGTGGAAGGGATTTGAGTGGACCGAGGAGTGTGCGATGGCTTTTCAACAGCTTAAAGAGTATCTCTCATGACCACCCGTTATGTCTCGACCAGAAATTGATGAAGTTCCGTTCGCGTATATTGTGGTAGCTAATCATGCAGTTAGTCTGGTTCTTAAACGGGATGATGATAATGTACAAAGGCTAGTTTATTATGTTAGCAAGTCTCTACATGAGGCCGAGGTAAATTATTTACCGTTGAAGAAAGCAATCCTGACAGTGGTGCACGCTACGCGTAGGCTTCTCCACTACTTTCAGTCACATACAGTTGTTGTCCTAACTCAACTCCCTCTTAAGTCAATATTTCGAAGTGCAGACTACACGGGAAGGATTTCCAAATGGGGTACTATCCTAGGGGCTTTTGATATCAAGTATATGCCTCGCACTTCTATAAAGGGGCAAGTCATTGCGGATCTGGTGGCGGAGTTTGTTGAGCCCTCTTTAGAAGAGTATATTAAAGGATCAGGCATGGATGAAAAATCAGTTGACATGATTTCGTGCAAAAAGCCTCCGTTATGGAAAGTGTATGTTGATGGAGTAGCGAATCAAAGAGGATCTGGTGTGGGGCTAGTTTTGGTATCCCCTGAGGGAATTACTTTTGAGAAATCCTTGAGATTGAGGTTCTCGGCCACCAACAATGAGGCAGAATATGAAGCCCTCCTCGTTGGAATGAACATGGTTCATAAAATAGGAGGAAAAAGGGTACAAATTTTCTCAGATTCACAATTGGTGGTAGGGCAAGTGGAAGGGAAGTTAGAGGTAAGAGATTCAAGAATGCAAGGATACCTAACCCAAGTCAGGTATATACAATCCAAATTTGAGTCTTTTTATTTGATACATGTATCCAGGTGTGGGAATACCCATGCTGATTCCTTGGCCACACTCGCAACATCTTCGGCGCAAAGCCTACCTCGGGTCATCCTTGTTGAAGATCTGTGGAAACCCACTGGGACGAGTAATGACGCCATCCGAATTCATCAAATTAGGATGGAGCCTAGTTGGATGGATCCAATTGTGACATTTCTCAAAGATGATATCTTGCCCAAAGAAAGGTCCGAAGCAAATAAGGTACGCAGGAAAACACCTCGGTTCTGGCTGTCTGAGGACCAGAAATTATATAAGCGCTTTTTTTCAGGACCATATTTGCTATGTATACACCCAGAAGCAACGGAGTTACTTTTGGAAGAGTTGTATGAAGGGATATGCGGAAGCCACACGGGAGGAAGGTCTTTAGCTCATAGAGCTCTCACTCAGGGCTATTGGTGGCCCAATATGTAGAGAGAAGCACAGGATTATGCGAAGAAATGTGACCAATGTCAAAGATTCACTCCTAACATACATCAACCAGGGGGTGTTCTTAATCCTCTGTCTAGTCCTTGGCCTTTTGCTCAATGGGGCTTGGACATTGTAGGACCTTTCCCAAAAGCAGCAGGGAATAGGAGGTGGCTACTTGTTGGAACGGATTATTTCACCAAATAGGTTGAAGCTAAGCCATTATCAAATATCAGAGACATGGAAGCAAAAAAGTTTGTATGGAAGAACATTGTCACCAGGTTTGGAATCCCTCATACTCTCATTTCTGATAATGGTCTACAATTTGATAATAAGGACTTTAGAAGATACTGTTGTGATCTAAGCATCACGAATAGATATTTCACTCCAGCTTATCCTCAAGGGAATGGGCAAGCCGAGGCCGTCAATAAAGTGATAGTTAATGGGCTCAAGAAAAGGTTGGATGATGATAAGGGAAGATGGGTGGAAGAACTGCCACACGTCTTGTGGACATATCGAACTACACCACAAAGGTCCATAGGAGAAACACCATTCTGCATGACTTATGGAGCCGAGGTAGTAATACCTTTAGAAACTGAGTTCCCAACACTAAGGATGAACTCCTTCACTCCAGGCAGTAATGATAATCTATTGGAGAGAAGTCTAGACTTAGTTGAAGAACAACGAGAGAATGCCAAGGTTCAACTAGCTTATTATCAACACAAGCTCAAGCAGGGGTATGATTCTTACGTAAAGCTACGGCCTCTTGCACCTGGAGACTTGGTACTGAGGAAAGTTTTGGGTACTACAAAGAACCCAGCATGGGTAAAACTGGGGCTCAACTAGGAAGGATCTTATCGTATTACCTCAGTCGTAGGCATAAGGGCTTATAATCTCGAAGACCTAGATGAATATGTTGTACAACGTCCCTGGAATGTAAATAACCTACGAAGGTACTATTATTAAATAAAAGGCATTTCGGCCATTTTTATTTCTACTGACACTATATTGAGTTGATTATCTTCATTTGTCTAAATATCAAACTAAAACTTGGTCATGCTTGGATCCTCGAACCAAATACCTCGTCTAAATTGATATTTTTATCAAGTGTTAAACAGAACCTTAGTTATGTCTGGTTCTCGGATCATCTACTTTGAAAAAATTAACACTTCAGTTCTTTTTATCAAGTGTTAAACAGAACCTTAGTTATGTCTAGTCCTCGAATCATCTATTTTGGGAAAATTAACACTTCAGTTCTTTTTAATAAGTATCAAACTGAAGCTTAGTTATGTTTGGATCCTTGAACCACATACCTTGTCTAAATTGATATTTTTATCAGGTGTTAAATAGAACCTTAGTTATGTCTGATCCTCAAATCATCTACTTTGGGAAAATTAACACTTCAGTTCTTTTTAATAAGTATCAAACTGAAGCTTGGTTAGGCTTGGATCCTCGGACCACATACCTCGTCTAAATTGATATTTTTATCAAGTGTTAAACAGAACTTTAGTTATGTCTGGTCTTCGGATTATCTACTTTGGGAAAATTAACACTTTAGTTCTTTTTATCAAGTGTTAAATAGAACTTTAGTTATGTCTGGTTCTCGAATCATCTACTTTGGGAAAATTAACACTTCAGTTCTTTTTAATAAGTATTAAACTAAAGCTTGGTTATGCCTGGATCCTCGGACCACATACCTTGTCTAAATTGATATTTTTATCAGGTGTTAAATAGAACCTTAGTTATGTCTGATCCTCGGATCATCTACTTTGGGAAAATTAACACTTCAGTTCTTTTTAATAAGTATCAAACTGAAGCTTGGTTAGGCCTGGATCCTCGGACCACCTTCCCCGTCTAAATGGATATCTCACTGAGTGTTGAACAGAGCCTAATAACATTTTGGTCCTCGGACCATTCTTTCAAGGGAAATTAGCACTTTCTACTATCCATTTGTCCTAGGTACTTAGACGTACTATAGAGCAATTGGTTGAAATTCAACTATGTTTGATCCTTAGTTTGTTTATCTTTAACATAGATGCAAGCCTAAATGTGCCATTTTTTTCCGTATATCTTGAAGTCTCCCTGAGATAGTGATAAATGGATGGAAATCCATGAGCATCACTTAATGCATTTGCAGGTATATTGGACATGTTTATTGCCTAATTTAGTCCAGATTGCTGCCTTAGATTTGTTAGATACTGAAGGTAAATAGATTACTGTTCTAAATGTAGCAAACAAGCATGAAGTAATATGATCAAGGTAAAACAAAAACAAAAACATCAAACAAAGGAGATAGAACTTGTGTTTTCATTAAATTCAAATTTCTTTGGAATTACAAAATACTTGCGAATTGTCAAAATTACATTAGGTAGAGATAAATGAAAAGGTTGGAGAGAAGAGGAGAGTAGTCATTACTTCAACTTTATCTTCAAAGAGCCTTTGGGATCTTGTGGGAGCTGAGGTTGTGCCGAGGAGTCAACAGCTATCCCTTTGCCTTTTGGATCTTCCTTCAAAGTTATTGGAATTGTTTGGTCACATTGTTTGTCCTTGGAAGAGTCTTTGGGATCACTTGAGTGCTGTGTATCCTCTAGTACCTTTCCTTCTGTTAGATCAACTTGCTTTGGGAGCTGACTTTCAGCAAAGGCAGGATCTTCAGCTATCTCACTTTCTTTGTCCTTAGCTCCTTGTAGGTCAGCATCATCCTTGACTTGAGAAGGGTCAGAGGCTCGAATGGCTGGGGGAAAGTAGACACTCTCTGCCTTCCAAAGGATGGAGGAAGCATCAACCCCAGCTCGGGAAAGTGCCTCATTCCACACTTGGAGGCAGTAATGCCTGCATACCTCAGGGACCTGAGCCTTGAAAGTTTCTGTGGTCTCCGTCCCGCCGACCTCATAACCTTCTTGTTTAACTCGGTCTTTTGCCTTCTCAGCCTCTTCTTTTGCTTGGATGACCTCTTCTTTGGCCTTGATGGCCTCCTCCTTTGCCTTCTCTGATTCCTTCAAGTCATTCTTAAGACCCTCAATCAACCTCTTCGCAGCAGCAAAGTTCTCATTGGCTTGCCTAAGCTGCAATCTCTAATCCTCGGCCTGTTTTTCGGTTGTTTTTAGAGTAGCATCCAAACTAGACTTCTCGCTCTCTGCTTTGGTCAGATTATCCGAGACCTCTTTTAATTTCTTATTCTGTAGGTCAAGGATCCTCTAGGTATTGTCACGCCTTAATTCTTCGGCCTTGAGGGACTTGTACATGCTAATAACAATCTCCTCTGCCCTGTGAGCAAACTGAACAACCTAGGTGTAGAAGACAGAAAAGTTGTAAAAACAAAGGTTAAAACCTTTTCAAGTATAAATGGAGGTAAACGAGGCTTGGATGAGATCCTTACCATAGCAAGTTCCTTCTTCAAGGTCATGAAGACATTTTGATCTCTCATTCTTCTGAGCTCACCCATGTCTTCGGGTAAAAGAAAGGCTTGCTCTAGTGCTTTTGCTACATAGGCAGCTGTCCCTGCATTTGAGTTCCTGATGGTTGCGTCAGCAGTGACCGCATGGTCATCCATGGTCATCTTCGGAGCCCAGACTAGGGCATGTACTGCTACATGGGACTCGGTCCGTTTATCTGACCTTGTCTGCACCGTGCAGGCCAATTTTCCCCCTTTCTCGGGCTCAAGTTCCTTGGGAAGAGAGTCTTTCCCTCCCTCAATCGCGTCTTTCCCTTTCGGCTGATCTCTTTTCCTCTTATGGTTAGCTTGGTTAGCGCGCTGGGATTGGGTAGGGGGAGGAGGAGGAGGGAGCTTAGATTCAGAGATTTTCTCAGCTCCTTTACCTTTAGCCTTGGGTTGGGGTACTTTAGGTAGCTCTTGGGATCCCACCTGAGCTTCCAGTACATCCTTGAGACTTGGCTTTGGCTTGCGTTGGATGCCCATGATGTCCGGTTGTTGGGTGGTACTTGGTAGGACTGAGGAGGATGCGCTGAGAACAGCAGTTTGGTCTTCAGGGGACTGAGGTCAATTGAAAACCTCGTACTCGTCCTCGGAGTCAAATACCTCAACGATCTCTTCTTCTTCCTTTATATTGGGTTAAGAAGATGTTGCCTTGCTCGATGTGTATTGAGTTGGAAGAGGGGTTAGAGGTATGCCGTTTGGTACGGGTCGTTGGGGTTGTATGGGTTGGGTAACCAAGGTACCTTGAGGAATAGAAGCTCCCTCAGGTAGTAGAAAACCTTCAACGACAACGCTTATCCAGGGGAGACATGGGTCCTTGGCTTTGATCACACACTTCGACGCTTGAAAAGATTTGGAAACGGGATCGTAAACAAGGATTAAAATGAGCCATTTGGAGTTGGCCGTCTGTATGCACAAAGACTTCGGCTTGTAAAATTTAATTTAGTCTCCCAAAATCAACGAGGAGAGGGTGACGATCCGCTGCGTGTGGGTCTACAAAATTAACCAAAAGAAAGAAAAACAAGAAAGAATAGATAAAAAGGTAAAAGGGATGGTTTTAAAGGGTTTTAGATAGATCTAAAACTTCACCTAGGGTCCCCTCCCTTGTCGGACAGGGTACGCCGTCGTGCCAATCTTCTAATATGATCAGGAAGTCATTTTTTAGACCCTTATTGGATTCAAGGAGGCATTAAATTAACCTAACTGCTGGATGCCTAGATTTTAAGTAATATTATTCTTTTTTCGTTAGGTAGTGGAGGTTATAAACCAAGTTCACATCGTGATGAGTGAGTCCTAGGTTCATCTTCTCGTTTAGGGCATCTATGGAACCTAGAATCCTAAACACATTTGGGGCACACTGGGTAGGGGCTAGTCTAAAAGCCCTAAGATAATCCCTGGTGACGGTCCCCATGGGAATTTTCATCCTTCCTTTGATGAATGTAATCATCGCGATTATTACCTCTCCCGTTTTTCTTTTTACGAAATATTCCTCTTCTGTATAGTACGTAACAGATACCCCCAAGGGAATTCGGTACTTAGCCTTAAATTGTTCTATTTTTTCATTTGAATCCACTAGGGATGCAAATCTACCCATTTTTGGGAAACAAAGTGTAGGTATATTAGAAGAACTAAGAAAATAGATGAGCCGAGGATAAAGGAATACAAGAAAAAAAAGGGAGAAAAAAAAAAGCTAATAAGAAAGGAAGGGAGTATGGGAGAACTTACTTTAACAAAAAAATGACACAGTCACCTCGGCCAGATATTTGGTAAAGTGAGAAAGCACGTGTAGATTGCAAAGTGTGGCAGATACGTTGTACGAGCGTTGTGATGTGTGAGAAGGTTTGAAAAAAATTGGTATTTATATATCATTGGGAATTATGAAGTGGGAGAATTCCCGCCTCTGCCCAAAGGCAATTCTCAACCGTTAGATGCGTGTCACATTGCTAAACGTGGGGGACATAAAGATGCCAGAATTTAATTTAAGGATGCTTCGCATGCCGAAACGTCGGGAACATGCGATGGGTAGTTCAAAAATCATCATCCCTGTCAGCAAGATTGCAAATATTCGCAAGTCAAAAGGGGACAGATGTCGAGATCCTCCTTTCATCCTGAAATAGAGAAATAAGAATCTCGAGGGGCTATTGTAGGGTCATTGGGCCCAATAATTTATGAAGGATGGCCCAAGAATATCTTTTGGGCTAAAGGCCCAATCCGAGGAAATCAAGTGATCCGAGGGTGTATGAATGTTAACTCATAAAAAAAAATACTAAGTAAAAAAGTGATAATGTCTAAATAAATATGTCCGAGGAAGATTGTGTCCTTGGCTAGGTGAAGCTGAGGTGAGAGAAAGGTTGTTCGATATCCACAGGCTATGTTCTAGAAATTCCTATCGTTTAGGGAAGACACAGTACACATGGAGGATATGAGAAAAGGCGGTGGAGTATCTAAGATAGAGCTGCTACCACCGCCCCCGCATTAAAGACTCTGCAACTGATATTCTGGCCGCATTAATGGAGAAATAGAACCTGAACATCAGGTTTGAAACTTGGCCCTTATCTCTAGAGACTTCAAGGAAGGTGAATGAGACAAGTATCTAAACCAGAGGTCTAACCATGAGGCGGAAGATGAGAAGGGGAAGAAGGAGGGAGTATAAAAGAAAGAAGGGACCTTCGGTAAGAGGGGGGATTAAAAAAAGAAAAGAAGAAAGAGGAAATTGTAGACCTGATTATTCACAATTGTAATCTATCTTGAGAAGCAGTATTATAAACTATCCTTTGATTGTGTCCGAGGGGGAGTTTTCATTCATATTCATATAAACAACTCATTGTTTGTGCCATTGGGCCCAAAGCCATCATTCTTTGTTATTTAAACATCTTTAGAACCTAGATTTCAAGCCCACTCTCTACAAATTTATTGTAAAAAAGCCTTTCAGGTCCTTTTCCTTCTGATTTTGGGTCAGGGGCTCAAATTGTGTCTTTACAGCACCCATGCTTCATAGAACATAACTGAGGATTGTATCGAAAAATTAGAAGCCCCAATTCGCCAAATGAGTAGATGCTTTGTTCTCTTCAAACTACTTTGCTACAAATGGCTTATTTGAGAAGTATTTTCAATGTAACCAAGATCAATTTTGAAAATATGGACTATTATTTCTTACTAGTCTCCCACTTTGATTTTCCAAATGCTGATTCACTGTCTGCAACTAAACAATATATTGCATAAAGGACAAAGGATTTGTTGGTGCTTTCCATTAGAACTGGGTTCATAAGTTTCTGTCCACATTTCTTTTCAGCATTGACTTGATTGCTTTAGATGAGGAAAAGAGAATGGTGGGAGGGCTAGGTTCCCTTAAGCTCTTTTAATTTCTTCTTCTTCTTCTTCTTCTTTTTTTTGTAATTAACATTTTTCAGTTTTTTTAAATTTAGAAAAAAAAAAATCATCTAAAACGAAGTCATTTTGGTGAGTAAACAGCAACACTTAATAGAAGACTAACAGATGACTGAATTGACTATACTTGAAACTTAGACGATTGAAATGACAAAGCTGAAACTTAGAGGATTAAAATGACAAAAGTGAAATTTAGAGGGCCAGTTTTGCATTTTAGCCAAAATAAAACAAGTCACGCCAACATTTGTTAAGCATACAATGGAAACATGACATGGGAACCAAAATTGCAGTTTATATAACCCAAAAATGAAAGTGAAAAACTAAGATGTAAAAGAAAATTAAGACAAGAAATGTTCAAGATTGTAAGACTAACCAGATAGAAAGCACTGAAGTCTCTAATTGTGGATTAGGAAGAAGCCCAGAGAGAATAATTATCAGTTCAAACGACCACACTTTCAGGCTGTTCAAAATCATTGGAATGAACAACTCTGTTAAAAAGGAATTACTCTGGAACTCACATTCAATTTAGGGTGAGTAATTTACCAAAGCATAAGAGCTGAAGGAATGGCTATTTTAAGGAACTCAGCCAGATTGTGCAACGCCTCTTTCGAAAAGCCAGTCCAAGTTTCTTTGAACGAAGAAGAGAACTTGATGTAGAGTGCCATCAATAAAACATTTATCCAGTATGATATAGAGTTTGCAATGGCAGCTCCTTTACTTCCAAGCCCAGATTTAAATACCAAAATCCAACACACAGGGATGTGTATTAAAGCTGAAATTCCAGAGCTTAGAAACATTGGGAAGACAATGTTTTGGGTTTGTAGGAATTTTATTAGGCACTGAAGAAGGCCATAAGCAAACAGACATGGGATCATGCAAGTGGCATATACTCCAGCTTCTTTTGATATCTCGGAATTTTGGTGCATTACAATTAGAATTGGTTTTGTGTTTGCCCAAATGACAGAAAGGAATGCACTAGCCAGTAGAAGAATAAACATAGCTCTTTGGGTGTGTATGCCTAGCATGTGAAACTGCATTGCTCCAAATGATTGGCCACATAATGTATCCAATGCACAACCCAATCCCATCTGATTAAACAACAAGAACATTTTAATTTTGTAAATATAACATGCGTTAGAAGATATAAAACATTATTATGAAATTTTTGCAATTATGGAGCCATATAGAGGTCATAACAAAGAACATGAAAATGTTAACAAGTGGGCCTTGATCTCTAAGGACTTAATATTTCCACATTTCATTTTATTAGTTCTAAATTACCTGTTTCTGAAAAAAATAAAATTGCAAAAATAATAGGAGAAAGAGGAAATTGGTGGCACCAAGCCATTTCCAAAAGACACGCGGTAATGAATGGTTTTTTGCTGGTAGTATCCTACTTTTCTATTTATTTATTTATTTATTTAATGGGATGTTGTGTCCTACTTAGTCGTTGGAGTGACTACAAAATAGGTAGAGTATAAATTTAAATACTCGATCGAGGTGGGACTGAGTATCGGTATTCCTTAGCATTCTATAATTTTCCGCCCATTAACAACTTTTGGTCACAAACGCAGCCTCATGGCACAAAAAATTTATACTTTAATAAGAATCCCATGTCCTATTTTTTGATAAATATCACGTCTCATTTCCTTATAAAACAATTAAAGATCAAGATGGAAAAATCATACACATGGAAAGTGTGATAAATAAACAAAGATTAAAATAGAGAAAATCATATATATGAAAATCAGAGAAAATAAAAGATAGAGGATTTTTGGGGTAATACTTAGACACATTTATTTCACATCCAAATTCACACTTTGTTTGCGTGTTAACTCTTAATTGGATTTCAACATATTCAAGTACATATAATGGAGTCCCATGTAAAAATACGAAATCGAATTAAAAATTGACATGCAAGCAGGATAGAAATTGAGATATGAGAAGAGGCGTGTCCCTTGCATTACTCAGATTGTTCTATTATGTCTTTCACTTTTTTCTGTGTTGGCCAAGATACAAAATCTTAGCCAACGGAAAATCGTAACAACAAAACGAACCATTAAAAAAATAATTTCCAAGGGCTCCAATCAAAGTTTGTGTGCATGGGAAATCCAAGTTCTAAGAGGCATTTCTAACGGACAGGCGAAAGAGACAGCAATAATAATGATTTCTTCATAAGAGCTTCGAATTTTCTCTTGTTCTTATATGTCTGTCGGTTCAAGCTAGTTATCAATGGGACTAAGAAAGGCTAGGGAGCGGGGTTTCCCGTACCCTTCGCTGGCCAATAAAAGATACTAGACAGACAGGGCAATGTGAAGGTAGGGATTGCTGGCTTTTGCTTACCCAAATGACAGCTTAAACATATGATAACAAATAGTAACAACACATGAAAGTTAGTTTTTTATATTTAAATTTTGTTCAAACACAACATTGCTCAAATCTGCCTGGCATAAAATGTGATTGATAATGAAAATTTATTATTGTAAAAACATTTCCTAATTCAGTTGCAAGAAATTGCACGTTGCCAATGAACACAAATGAGTAGAGATCTACAAACAAGTAAGAATTGCCAGCTATATATATATATTACATGTATGAATGTTGTTTTAAGAACCTAAACTCAAATAAATGGACAAACTAAGAGGAACCCAACTCACCAACAAGTTAAAACCAGTGACTGATGCAAAGGAAGTTGCTAATGAAGCACCAGAGAGAGCCAACTCGCCAAGATGACCCACAAACATCACAGAAATCGCCTGTAAACTGTAATGCAATAGACCAACAGAAAAAAGAGGCCCTGCTAGCCATAGCTGTTTCTTCACTTCTTCCAAAATTTCCTTTCTCCTAACGGCCCTCATGCTTTCTAGTTATACTCTCTCTCTAATGTTCCTACTGTTGCTAGCTACTGTATATATATATATATATATATATATATATATATATATATATATATAACCAATAGGGCCAACTATGTTATAATTCACAACAAATTAATTTTTCATTTTTTATATTATAAAACATTCAGTTTGTTTTTTATGTGTCTTTTTTCGATTTTCCTGAATTTCATAAAAAACTTTGGTGATCATAGAGCTTTGGAGAAAGCATTCTGATCAGATACTGCTCTAAACATGTCATCCATGCAATATGGCACGTGGCAACCATGCCAATAATGTGTTTTCATGACTTGAAAAAAGAGATAAGGCTATATATCATGAATGTCCGCAGATAGTGCATGCTGCCGTATATAGTTAGGTTGCAGAATACGACAGAAAAATTAAAGGCATACCTTACCCAGATTCCCTAACACCGGAAAACAGTCAGATTCGAGGCACATTTGAGTGATATATACATGGAATTCTGAAACATTTACAGATTGTCGTCGTCATACCACATCATGCATGCTGTTCTATATATTTAGAGTTTGAGCCCGTTTGGATAGGCGTTATTCTAGACAAAAATGCGCGGTTTGATACAAAACGTAATATACACAATCGTTTGGAGAAGCTGTTTTAGCTAAATCACGTCTAGAAATTGCACAAATCCGCGGTTTCAAAGAAGCAATATCTAATTGCATTTTCAATATTGAGCAAATAGAACGTTTTCGCACTGCTATTTTTTTCGTTCAAAAAACCAAAAATACCCCCAAATAGTTGGCTATATTATCCCCGTACCAGTCACTTCACCGGCACGAAGCATCCCCTTGTTCCACCTTGGGTTGAATTCCAGTTGATTCCGGGCCTATTTCGGTGTGTTTTGGGCATTCTGGTTCGTTTCGGTGAAATCCGGCCGATATTCAAGATTCGGCCGGTTCATGTTCAATCACTCAAGATGAGCCTCACTGCCTCAATGAAAAAAAGAAAAGAAAAAGAAGAAGAAGATGTCGATGAAGACGAGAACAAAAATTAAAAGATGAGATTAGCGTCAACAAATTTACAGAGCAACAAACTTGAAGAGAAATCCTTAGAGATGAACAATGCTGAGAGAGGGAGGAGATAAGACTTAAGAGAGACAAAAGGTGAAGTGAGAGTCAAAACTTTTGAATAGAAGAGTATAGAGAGGTTTTGAATATACGGTTGTGATGAGGTTTGGAACATGGGAAAATTGGGATCGGTGATAGATGGGACTTAAAGAGAAAGATGAACATGGGGGAAGAGAGGACCAAAGACACGTGTGACATAGAAGAAAGAAAAGCTAAAAAATGAATCAAAAGATATGAAGATATGGCAGTTTTTTAAACATGACCAAAGACACGTGTGACCAAAGATACTGCAACTCTTCTTTCTAATTCTTGTTGTTGCTATTTTCTGCTCAGTTCAACTTTTTATTGTGTTTAGTTTTGTTTTTTGTAATATTATTTTTAGTTTTGTGAGCCTTCACATGACTAGCCTGACTAGTATTTGGAAGGGAAGCTATTATTCAGCTTTTTATGTTGACTTGTTAGTGAATCCCAGATGGCTTGATGTGCAATGGTGTATAACATCTGGATCTAAAGGAATAATAGGGTACATAATGGGGTAGTTTAAATAGAGGAGCAATTGGTAAGAGATATTTGCAGATATGTAAAAGCTAGGATGGCTACAAAGAGACCTATTTGTAATTCAATTCTTAATAGAATGTTGTGTAATAATTGGGGGTTATCTTGGTCCTAGAGGAGAAGCAAAATGTTTTTTGTTGTCCTGTTATAATTTCTAGAAACTAGTTTGTAATTTGATTTGGTCTTTAGCAAAAGAACTTATTCTGATTACAGAAAAATTAAGATGGCCTTAACAATATAGTTAAGTCATTTTTTGGAATTTATACTCAAAACAGCTATTTTTTAAAACAGCTATTTTTTAAAACAGCTTATCCAAACGCTTAATATGACTTTAAAAATAGAAAACGCATATTTCACATTTTTACCAAACGCTTATCTGTGGTTTTTAAAATGGAGTTTTCAAAACTCATGTTTTAAAAACGCTAGTTTTTAAAACACATATTTTGAAACAGCTTATCCAAACAGGCCCTTTATCTGATCGGTTTGGACTGGCTCCAATTACAGTTCGAGCACTAATATGCATGGTTTCAAAGGGCCTTCCATATATATAGCAGTACTAAATAATGCTGATATAAGAACATTAACCAAAAAAATACTCGAGCACTAACATTTTGTTTTTGTTTTTTTTTTTTTTTTGATACACTACTTAAAGAGAGGAGAATTTGAATCATAAGTATGTCTGCTATAAGATTTTTGACAAAATTGTGATTTAAAACTGTTAACCCTTTTCCCTGACTTTTAGACTCCCAAAAACTTTATATGGAGAGGTACTAATTAAGTTACAAGAGTCTTTAGCATAATTAGAATATTCATATATAATTGTGATTTCTATTTTTTTTTAGAAGAATTGTAATTTCTATTGATTGTATATTTTTAGTGCACCCTAATATTGTACTTATTTCTATATAAATCATCTAATAAAAGATGTCAGTATCAAATAATAAAAAATATTAAAAACCATAATTAAGATTTATGTAAAAATGCTATGAAATTATTGTGAACGTAATACTTTCCATTTTATTTTGGTTACCATCCATCGCACCAGCCCCTACTTTTCCTACAAGATGTTTGTTGAAAACATAATCCTATTACTTTATGATGACATTTGTCAACCATGCAAGAAGTTCTTATCTTCTCCTCACAGATGATATTTATCTCTTTGTCAGTAACATATCCGGAGGAAGATCACTACTGAACTAGGCCCTTGATTCAAGATGACATTTGTCGCTCCAGTTTCAAGACCTCTACTTTCCTGGACATTTGTCAAGGATGAGCCAACCCCTACTATTTGCTGTAGAGTCTCCTTATCCTCTCAATGTAAATTACTCCTGTAAATTATTGCCTATAAATAGGCATCTTGTGTCTTTGTAATGGGCAAAGAGTGAAGAAAGCCCTTACAATATGTTTCTCTTATGTCTGATGTAAAAAAGGTGTTGAATCTAATAATATCCCTTAGTGTGCTATATCTTGTTCTGTGATCCATTCCCTATTTTCATATTATCTTCTATACGTTCTTAACAATATATGCCATTAACCAGTTTCCATGATCTTCTTACACCCTCTCATTCTCATCCTCACTCACTCTTTCATATAGTTGGTATCAGAGCCATGAAACTAGTTTCTCCCTTCTTTGATTAGTATACTTTGATTGTTGTCCTGATTAGTATGCTCTGTGATTTACAGTTGCCACAATACGTGGATCCTCTGTATTCATCACATCAGAACACTGGATTTGATAATCAAGTAGAACACTAAGGAGTTGTTCTCAACGTTTCAAAGAATCTAGTTTCCCTGAGTTATCTTGTGGACGTGTGAGTCTAGAAGTGGCATTTTAGTCCTGTTAGGTCTTAGGTAAACAGTTCTTTCTGAAAGAATTGGTCATTGGGCTCTTGGACACCGTATAAGAGATTGCTTGACTAATCTATCAATTTGTCACCCCATTTTTTATTCATTCATTCTTGCAAAAATAAATTTCTCATTTTACTTTTCATCACTGGTTTGCTCTGAGGATAATATCCTTGGCCTCAACTACAAAATGTTCACCTACTCATGTGGTTGATCAACTAGCAAAAACAACAACAATACAACACCTTGTGCAATTGTGCCTCTTGAATCATGAATAAGAGGTCCTAGCTAGAAAGTGAAGTGCACAGCTACTTAAGTTACAAAGCAAGTCATATGTGGAGCCTAGCACTCAAATTCGATTGTTGTAATACATTAATCTTTTGTTTCATTAGGAGAAAGTGGGGAGGAAATAAAAATAGAGAAAGGGAAATGAAATAAGTTCCTTTGATTGGTTAGGAGGGATTGGGGTAACAGAAAGAAAATGGAGGCATTCTTTTTCCTTTATGGTCCACCAAATTCTTTGCTCCCAATTTTGAAGGAAAGTGAGAGAAGAGAGTTTTGATGGTGGGACCCACCAATAAACTATATTTATCTCCATTTATCTTTTACAAACCGCACAACTTCATGGAATTTTTTTTCCTTTCTCTTCCCTTTCCTCTCTTGTCTCTTCCTTTCTCTTCCCTCTCTTCATTTTTTGCCAAAAACAGTGTAAAGGATGAGAGAGCACTAGCAGTGCCTCCAAGAATTTTTTTTCAGTGATGATTAAGAAATTTAAATCAAACAAAATTTAATAACAAATGAACTATACATTGAGTTATTGACAAATAAAAAAAAAAACCCCGCAAATGCATGAATTTTTTAATTTCCACCTAAAAGTTTTTATATTTTGAAATCGTTATATGATAGTTTATTACTAGTTATTATTATCTATTGTCAATGTGAATTGGCGTGACATTATTATTTTATTAAGTTTGTATAAAAATTTTATCTTTATACAGTTGTCATTATCTATTTGTTATTGTTTTTATAAAAATATCTTAAACTAAATTGATTGATGGCAGTCATACTCATCCTTACTTAATTGATTGATAGCAGTTTTACTATTAAAGCAAACACATATATGTCATGTTTAAAAACGATCACTGGTCAAGATTGTGTCAATCTAATGCGCTAATGCAATGGATTATTGAATGGAGAGCTTTGTCTTATTATTAATAACTGGAGTTAATTTTTGTCCTTGGTAGTGGTTAGTAGTGCTGCAGCGAAACGTTCCCTAAAAGACAATATGCAATCACAGTTCATTTTCATTAACCACCCTCCCCTTGGCTCTATTGGGTTTTTTTTATTCGATAATTAGGGAAAGGAAAATTTGAATCATGGATGTTTCTGTTGGAAGAACCAATAGGTATAAGTTAAACTACAAAACTCTTGGGGCTAACTGTTTTGTTGTTAGGCCATCAAAGCTCCTTCGTATATATAGTCCTCCAAAACTATAAAGCTAAAGTAACAAAGCAGTAATCTTAACTGCATGCTATGCTACTATCTATTCCGGTAAGTTTAGATGTTTTACTGTGACTTGAATCTAAGTCACTTTGCAACATGCATAAATATAGGTTCTGCTTGTTCTATTAAACTGGATCCTATAAACTGCTTCAATCATGTTTGGTGAAGCGTGTCTTGGAACAGAACTAAGCATATTGTAGTACCATAAGATTTCAGGCTGTGGAGTTATCCAGGAATGCACAATTGCATATGCTCCAATTTTTTTCGCAAAGCAGTGTCCCCGGAGAGTAAAGAGAAGCCACTTTATATTATTTTATGGAGCTATATATGTTAAAAAAAAAAAAAAAAAATCACTATCACAGATTTACCAACCACAGTTCATAGTTTTCTAATCGTGGATGTGCTCTTCTGACCACTAAATATGACTTTCTTATTTTAAAATATCTGGTTTGAGATACCAAAAATAAAATAAATACACAGGTCTTACTATTGAGTGCCTTAAAGACAATTTTTAAGCTCAAATTTTCATTGTAGACAAACCTTTTTCAGACACTGTTAAGCCACTTCCCATTAATTTTTTTTTAAAAAAAAAGTCTAGCTTTTTTTCACTTTTACTATTTTGTTATCTAAAGTAGATTAGACATTTCTATTATCTTTAATAATTGCCCTAAAGACATCAATTAAACTTTAATATTTTTTTTTCTAAAGTTGATTTCCCTTTAACCACACCTAAGTTTATTGCCCTCTAACTTCTTACAACAGGGAACAATTTTTAATTTAAAAAAATTGTGTTCTATTGCCATATTGGAATCATAAAGAGTGAACCAAAACCTTGCTCAATTGGTTAGGGCGTTTAGTTATTTATTTATTTTATTTACTATTCTTCATTTGTTTGGCCTGAAGAAAGAAGATACAAGATTCATTTGTATTTGAGTGAAAGGTGAAATGATCAAGTCAACGGATGCAATTTGGAATATGGAACAAAAAGGCAATTCTAGTCGATGCTAGCCACTCGAAGCGAAATTGACAATGCACTTGCGCTTGACAACTCGAAACTTTTAACAGTAAACAAAATTCCCTCCCACCAACACCCCCCCCCCCCCCTCCTCTTCCGGCCCCCCTTCTAACGGGTGGATTAAATTACTAAAAAAAAGATCAAGTACAAAATAGTGAGGTAAACAACACACTTAGCATTGCCAATAATTGGCTTAAATAAGGGAGGATGATTCAGTAAATTGATAAAAAATTATCTAAAAGATACCCCTTTGGCCTTTGTTTGCTAACAAATCTACGTAATGGTTCCTGTTTATGGGTAAAGGTTTGACTCCAAATGTATTTGAATCTATCCTGTTTCAATATAGTAGACACTCAATTTTACAACCATAATTTAATCTTGGAAGATGACTAAAATGATCACTCCGAATACCCAAAAATCATAATTGCATTTCATGTATCAAATCATTCATCACATATAATAAAAATGATCTTGAGACTCTAATGATCGCAACGATATGCTCGATTCCCAAATCAGACTGTCGAATTAAAAGATATCATAAGATCAAGTTTTCACGGTTTGCATGTATTTTATGTGGGTGAAGCTAATCACGTGTGATTAATTGAATATGATTGGTCAACAATTAAAATTAATTAAGTAATTTATGTGATTGGTTGTTGGATTTGATAAAAAATAAGCTTGGTTGCATAAGAATAAAATGGATAATTAGATAATAAGGGAGTTGTTGATAATTAAATTTTTTAAAATAATTATCTTTCAAAAAAATTATTATTTTAAGGACCTGATTATCAAATTAAAAGGGATTTATTTTGAAATACAAGTTTAAAAGACGTCCAAGTGCAATTCTTGACTCCGAAAATCCCTAAAAAAGAGTCCAAATTGAACCAAAGAGAAAAATGGGCCCAACGCTCAAGAGTGCCGATCGACACTTCCACACTGTCGATTGGCACAACCTTGAGGCCCGACCCAAAAATTCTTAGATCAGGTTAAAACGCATTAGATCCGATTTTTTAGGGATAAAAATTCGACCTAACTCGTATTTGAACAGACCTAGCTTATTTTTTAAGCATAACACCTCTATAAATATAGAATTAAAATCAGAATTCAGCACCCCTCTGCTCTTAACGTAAAAGAAATTCTAGAAGTTCAACTTTAGGACTTTCTTTTCTATTAAGTACAATCTCTTTAGAACTTAGAGAAACTTACCCTTTCTCTAACTCTAAAGTGATTTCCCCATTCCCTTGTAAAATTCTTTGATGCATTGATGCAGGTAAGTTTCCATCCTTTTTATTTTCATGTCTATGAAACTAATTCAATTCTCCATGCCTATTCTAACATGTTCTTTCTTTTGTTGGTTTTGATTTTTCTTTCTAGTGAATATATTATGAATGTCTGTTTATGTGCAAGTGTTTTTTTTTTTTTTTTTTTTCATGTAGTTAGGTAATGCATATGGTTATAAATCAGACCTGAATCTACTTTCAAAACCTTATTCTTTTCCTAAAAACAAAAATCAGATCTAAGTTTATTTTTCAAAATCCTATTCTCTTCCTAAAACAAAAATTAGATCTAAATTTTTTTTTCAAAACCTTATTCTAAAACAAAAATCGGATCTAAAATCTGTTTTCAAAATTTCTATTATTTTCCGAGTCAAAAATCAAATCTGAATTTATTTGTCAAAATCCTATTCTCTTCCTAAAACAAAAATCAGATTTGAAATTTGTTTTCAAAATCCCGTTATCACCCGCGTCCTCTCATACGTGCACGTCACCATTCCTCTCTCTACTCCTTTCTATGCCATGGATGCCATCAGCTAGCTGCCAAACGGCCTCATGTGGAGTCTACTTCGACAGATGCTGCCTCTGCTTCTTGACTCTCTTCCTCATCTACTCCTTCTTCTTCTAGAGTAGAGGTCTCTCTCGCTGCCATCATGGATCAACTTCAACTTATGTGTGCTGTTTTCGATAGTCGTCTTGACCATCTTTCCGATGAGATGTGTTAGATGAACACCAAGATTGGTCGCATCGCTCGTTGCTAGTCTCGCCTTGGTGGTTTTACTCCTCCACACCCGAGCCTGCTGAGGTGTCTTCTTCGGATGATGATGCTTCTAGCTCTAAGATTGATGATGAGATGACTGCCTCTTAGTGATTCACCCTTTGTCTTTCGTGACAAAAAAGGGGGAGTAGTTTTGTATATGAGAGTAGTAATGTTGTTAGGAGGAGAGCTAGCATAGGGATAGACAAGTTAGAGGGAGAGTTCTTTGAGTAATGTAGTAAGGTTTTGTTGTATTTCTTTTCTCACTTACATATACCATGGTCTTGTGACCACTTTTACATACATTATTGTACTTCTTGATATGTGTATATATATATATATATATATGATGTATATGTTTCTTCACCTTTATCTCATATGTATTGTTTCTTCTCTCTCTTCAAGCATATGTCTCTTCTTTTATATAACTGATCTACATTTCACACTAATGCCTTGATGGATCTTGTTTAAGTGTTTCCGATAAGAAAGATTGCAAGTCTCTTATACCATGAATTCTTCTCTTGCAAAGTTTTTCAAGAATTCATAGTAATAGTTAGACTTTTGTACTTCTGTATAATACTTATGGAGATTGTTATTTTATACTTCTCTCATAATTGTGTTTGTGGTTTTGTCACAGATTACTAAAGAAAGAGATTGTTAGGGTCATACTTTTATGTAATAGGCTAATCTTTTGACAAAATGCACTTTACTTGTAATTAGGTAGATCTAAGTTGGGTTTAATACATCAAGAAATATGTTGTTCAAGCATATCAAGTGTTCGTATTAAAGACATGAAGATTGATTCAAGAAACAAATAAAGAAAAACTATTTCACTAAGTTTTGACAAATAGCTCAAAAAATACTGTAATCGAGACTAAATAAGAAGCTCGATCTATCGAGAAGCTTATGTACTTGTTTAGAGTTTCTTTTCTTACAACCCTAGACATATATAAAACTTATTTTAAGAGCCTTCACACATGGATACAGAGACCAAGAGCTTTATTTTCTCTATGAAAAGCTACTGCGTTTGTACACTATAGGATTTTGTAACCAAGTGCTTCATGATTTTCATTGTTGATGAAGTGAAGAACATTGCAGCTAACAACATCCATTCAAGTTATTAGAGTTAGTCATGTACTAAGATCCATGCAAAAGGGTTAGTCACAAATTAAAGATTTGAAGCAAAGGATCAACTATAGGTTGGTATTTTGGGATAAGCTAGGGTAGTGGTAAGATTCCTTATACTTATAACAGCTTGATTGTTGACTAATGGATTCTTGGGAGCGATGACCTTAAAATCACCCAGTAAAGTTTTTGCCTTGCAAGAGATTTTTCCCCTTTGTCAACAAATTACCGTGTTAATTTAATTTCCACTGCATTCAATTTATTTGGTGATTTGTTGGTGTCTTCATAATTTGGATGCAATTTAACCTAGTTAATTAATTTGGGTAAGTGAATTAATTAACCGGGTCTAGCCATATTAACCTAACACCTAAAATGAGATTCACTTCACCTTAATATTCATCTTGCTTTTGAATTTCATATTTTAGTTAGCTACTTTCCATTTGATAACTTATTTTGGATTTTAAATATGGAACATGGAACTTAGAATTTGGAAAATATTTTCATATGTGTTGATAAATATTTTGGTATTTGGTTGCTAATTAAATATTTATTTAACTTTTTAGATGCATTAAATTAAAACTTAGATATATTTGTTTTGTTAGTACAGACGAAGCGATGTATGACATGCAAATTGCATTATACGATACAAATCTTTGTTTTTATAGATAAATTTACAATTTACATGATTATTCAACATACAAAGTCATTATCAATGTATTTTTTGCTTTAAATTTGAAAATATGTAGGATTTTACGATCACACCTACCTCTCACGATTTTACGTAAGATCCTGATTTTGACAACCTTGCATATAGCATGTAGCAAGATTGGTATATTTCTTGCCCTCACATCAATATCTAAGAAATAATAAATTATATGGCATCTTGCATTTCTTAACTCAGTTCGTGACAACTTCCTTTTTTTTTTTCTTTTTTCTTTTTTTTCTTTTTTTTCTACTATTGATGTGATTATAAATCAACTTAAAACTGCATCTGGATGAATTGCTGAGCCATGAACTCTCTCTGTAGCCTTCTTTGCCTAAATAAGAAAGACACATTGTCTCAATTAGATAATAAATTAAAAACAAAAATTGATTGTATGAGAGAGAGAGAGAGAGAGAGAGAGAGAGAGAGATTAGAAAAATAGATTCTCACTTCATGCTTCCAGTTAGTGCGCATGGTAATGGTTAAAAGAGATGACAATTGGACAATAAGTGCACATATGATTCCGAACCAGAGCCCCTATTTGAACATTTGGATCATAGTCAGAGAATACAAGACAATGATCATCTTATGAACAAATAATGATTATAATTGTTGGAGATGTTTCTTACCTTTCCACCCAATTTGAAGATAAAAGCTAATAGAATAGCTGATGGGATTCCCACTAAATAATATGATCCAAAATTTACACACGCACCAATATTTTGCCAACCACATCCTCTAGCAGTGCCTAATTGTTGACATAATAACTTCATTGTCATAGAAACAAACAAATCCTAGAAACAAATTCCCTTTTTATTTGTTATGGGTAAGAGGCCTAAACATAAGATAGTAACATGTTAATTAGTACCAAATAGTAAAGGGTGAGGATATATAGAAAACCTGAAAGAACACCTTGGAGTCCATCTAAGAAGTTGGATGTTGCAAGTATCGGCATTATGTTTGCTACATGTCTGACCACTTCCACTTCATTACTATAGGCATAGCCCCAAATGTTTCGTATTAATATCATGACCAATCCCACAACAACGCCTTCAATAGTGGCAATGAAAAAGACAACACGTACTGCTAGACATGCACCTTCTGCATTTCCAGCTCCTAATTCGTTTGACACCCGAGTACTGTACATATTAAAGAGACACCAAAAAAAAAAAAAAGTGTTCAATGACAAAATCAAACAATGTAAGAACCCTAGGAGACAATGTTTTAGACTGTAATTTCAATCATAAATTTTTAGGAAAACATGTTATACACGTGTGGATCCACACAGTGTGTAATAAACACTTCCTAAATTTGTGTATATATTGTATACACAAGATAAAGCATGGGAAGTAGTTAAAAATGATAAAAATTAAAACATAATCTCATAACCATTTGAAATTGATCAACTATGACATAGATAAAACTTTAAAATTTCAAAAATGTATATAATACCACATTATTTAAAATTTAAATGACATGACACCTTTTTTTTTTTTTTGTGTTAAATTCATGAATAAAATCTTAGCCGTGAAATGAATTATTTTCATTTTCTATCAAATGGAGAGTATCATGATCAATCTATGCAGTTTAGCATGGCGGACCTCACAACACCGCTGAACCCGTAGGGAATCATCCAAACAATTGCAGCAGTATTAAGGCTGTGACAAACATACAAACAAATCTGTTAGGAAACAATTTCGTAGAATTTACCAAAAACAATTAAATTTCAAAGAAGAAAAATATTATATATAAAGTTGAACTTGAATTAGTGAATTGACTTATCCTTGGATTCAACCAGAACCTGATAGAAAGTACAGAAGTTTCTAACTTTGGATTAGGAAGAAAACCAGATAGGAGAACAACCATTTCAAACGACCATGTTGCCATGCTGTACAAATAATGTTAAATCGTATTAAAATCTTGGAAACAACTAGTAACTTTTTGCAATTACATGTAAACATAGTATATTTAGTATAACATATTAATTGTCATATTACTCTGTGGGCTGCAGAACTTACCAGACCATAATAGCCGAAGGAATAGCAAGTTTAACAAAAGTGGGAATATTGTGCAAAGCATCCTTTGAAAATCCTGTCCATGTTTTTGTGCAGGAAGAAGAGAACTTGATATATAATGCTAACAATACTGCATTAATCCAATAAGAGATAGAAATCGCGAAGGCAGCTCCTCTATATCCAAGGCTGGATTTGAATACCAAAATCCAACACACAAGGAAATGAAGTATAGTTGTAATTCCAGAGCATAGCATCATTGGAAACACAATGTTCTGAGTTTGTAAGAATCTGACAAGGCACTGAAGAATACCATAGGCAAAGAGAACTGGGGTCATGCAAGAAGCATATATTCCAGCTGCTTCTGATATCTCAGGATCTTGGCCTAATTTAATTAGAATGGTCCCTGTGTTTTCCAAGATGATAGCAAGGGGTATGCTTACAAGGAGAACAACAAACACGGCTCCTTGCATGTGTATGCCCAACATATGATGCTTCTTTGCTCCATTTGATTGGCCACATAGGGTATCCAATGCACTTGACATTCCATACTTATTTCAAACCAGAACAGGAAAAAAAAATGTTTCAAAAAACTGCCACTTTAAGGAGTTTTCTTCTAACACTGCCTTTGAAACTAGAAGAGAAAATAATATAATATGAATGATGATAAAATTGTGTAACAAATTTTGCATATACTTAATTTCCAAGGATGGTGTACCTTCCAATTAGTCATCTTCTTCTATAATTAAGAAAAAATGAACACGTACACAAAAATGTGAAAAAAAAAAAAAAAAAAAAAATTCAGACAACAAATAGTTATAGAGCTACAAAATAACTTAAGATCAAGTGGTGCACGCGCGCATATATAACATCTCTTTGTTCGAAATGAGCGTGTGGTCTTAAGTTTGTGTTGGCTAATTCTTGTGTCAAAATAAGTGTCAGTGAGTGTTGTATTTACATAATTACTAAGTTGAGTTTAGGAGTAACATTGAAGATATCAAGCTTTAGAAGACTCAATTGCTAGCAAGCGAACTCAAAACAAAGAGTTCTTAAGACCTTTACATCACCTTCCATCGAAAAAAACTAAAATATTAAATTCACTCGACCTTCACTACGTGCTTGCTCAACCGAAACATTAGAAAACTGAATTTGCTGACCTAATGTCTAAAAATATTATTCATATATATAAAGAACCTTTATTTCACAATTTTGAGAGTGAGAAGCTACTATATATAATACTACCATAGTAAGAGTTAAACCTTCTAGAGCCAAAACAATTAGAAAATGCTTTCCTTTGAGTGTGATGAGTTTGTTCGTGGAGAAAAATCTATAAAATGATTCTAAAGTTGTGGCCACTACAATGAGTGGGTAACAGATTATTTTTGAGTTAGATTTTAATCTTGTTAAAGATATTAAGATCCAATAATAGTTAGGGTCCAATTCTGTTATATAACTTTAATCCAACTTCATTGTATGTAAATCTACTTAGAATGCAAGCAAAGTAATCATAAAGCTTTTATAATGTTCATACTGACTCACTAACCACCAAGCCAAACTCCTTTGTTGTGTCATTCTTAGATTTCATATTATATTTATTTTGAGTTTAGATTATAGTTTTTCAATTTATCATATTACCTCCCTCTCAATCTATTATTATATGATAATTTTATTAGTGGTTCAAGAATTATACTTTTAAATGAGAATGTGCAATTTATAAATTTATGTTGAATATGATTTTATTCTAGACTAAATTTTTTTTATTTGAAATATTACTAAACTCAATTTTTTTTATACTTGTTTATGCATTTTTATTTTCTATTAACTTTATAAAAATGGTGAAAATTCATTTGAAAGTTGTTTAAATTGTTTTAGATATTTTTAGTGAAATTTTGTTAATTTTTATCATTTAAATAACTTTATTTTTATTTTAATTATTATTAAATTAATTTTGATGTCATTATGATTCAACCTCAAGATACTTTATTAAGTCTAATAAAATAATAGGTTCATGAGTTTTTTTTCCCCCTCTCTTCTCTTTCTTTTACAAAATTTGGATTACCCCCCTTGACATTTCACTTTCATATTTACAAATTTATTTTCTATTTTTTCATTTCTATGAATAATGTTTTAAATGAAAATATAATTTTTTTTATTTTTTTATTATTGTTATAAGTATAAGAAGTTAGAATGTCAAGAAATATAAAGAAAAAAAAATTAGAATAAAAGAGCAAGAAAAGAGATGGTAAATCAAGATGATGAAAATAAATTAATATTTTGGATCATATATCATGTATTATCACTTTCTAGTTTAATTAATTTCAATGTATATGTTATAAATATGTATTAATTTGATTTATTTAGTTAGCTTTGTTAAATATTATTACATAAATAATGATTAAATTTGTCATTAGTTGAATATATTCCGAATTTATAATAAATGTACCTTTTACATATATGTATATCTATAATTTTTAATAATTTTATAAATTGTTTGTGTATCTTATGATACATGATACAGAAAAATCAAAAACCAATTCACAATATAATTCACGTTTTAACAACTATGCTCTTTAGTGATTTGCTTTTAACTAACATCTCATATGATTGACTTATATAAGTCCACGGGTTAGTTTAGGTCAAATATGGGCTCTATGCGAACTCAACCTGATTCTAGTGGGTGGCAAAACAGAGGACTCGTTGTTGAGTGATAACTCCAACAAGTCGGATCGAGTTAGTTGTTCCACAAGTTGGGTTTGTTTCTGTCGAAACCAAGAGAGGCGGTGACAATTGCGATTCCAACTAAAAACATGAAGATTTAATGAGATCTCGTCAAATTTGATGGAGATTTAACTAGATCTCGTTGAATCTAGCAAGATCTCTCATCGAATCGACCCAAATTTGCCTACTAGTGGAAAACTCGGATCTAGTTGAGATTTAGCTGGAGCTTGGTCAGGTTTTGAATTGGGTTGGTTTGTTTAGGTGTTAAAGGAGATAAATCAAGACTCAAAATACTAGAATCAGATTCTGAAGCTATCGATTGCCATAAGCACCAGATCAGATTTGTTTCGGATTGGTTTCGGTCCAGTCACTTGTGTGGGTCGATTTATCAAATCCCTCGGACAATATATTGCAAAAAGTATAAATCTTACCAATATGTTTCTATTTTTCATATTCACAACTTTTTTTTTTCTTTTTTCTTTTTCCTTTTTATCTTTTAACTAGGCCACATAATAATTTTTTAGTATTTGTTATAAATTAGATTAATTTCACTTATTGTGTTGCGTAGGAGTTGAGATCAATGTTATACTTTTATATATATATATATATATATATATATATATATATATATAGAGAGAGAGAGAGAGAGAGAGAGAGAGAGAGAGAGAGAGAGAGAGAGAGAGAGAGAGAGAGAGAGGATTGGGTTAAAGTTACACCTTGTATAATTAACTTTATGTAATATTATAATACCTAATATTTTTTTATTAGATGTGAATTTTGATAAATCCACCACTGGATTACACAATCTTCATATATTCTCTATACTTACAAAATTTTGGATCGAATGGTAAATTATGTTCAATTAGTATAAAAATTAGCATGCATGTTAAGAACATATAAAACATGTAATTCAACAATTGAATTTTCAAAATATAAATACAATTGACATCTAACATCCAACAGTTGGATTTTAGTTCAACCAATATTTTCTATTGTTTCCATTAGAGACATCTAAGTTTCACATCTCTCCTCCCTCTCTGCAACAATTGAATTATTAAAAAAAAAAATTCTTTAAAATGAGGTCAATTAATATTTATGAAGATATTGAGTCCTGACCTATTCATACTGTGAAACTAGAATCGCACTACCGGTTGCTGAAATTTACAAAACAATATCGTAGAGAAAGACAAAGGAGTTAAAGGTTCAAGTAGAACTAAAATAACAAAAGCTAGTAAACCTGTTTATATAATAAACGCAACTCACCAATATGCTGAAACCCGAAACAGATGCAAAGGACGTGGCCATCGAAGCACCAGAAAGAGCTAACTCTCCAAGATGACCAACAAACATCAGAGATATCACTTGTAAAAAGTACAACAATAGGTTTACAGTGATCAGAGGCCCTGCTAACCATAGCTGTTTCTTCATCTCTACAAAGAACTCATTTCTCTGACTAATCTTTTCACTGCTTCTCTCTCTATCATAGTTTAATCCGTTTTCTTCAGAAATTTGAATGAATGGTGAATTAAGAGACATGTTTTCAACTTCTTTCGCCATTTACTACTTCCTTCTCCTAGCAAGAGAGAGAGAGAGAGAGAGAGAGAGAGAGAGAGAGAGAGAGATATTACTCTTTTTTTTCGGCTGAACAAGATCGAGACGTTGCATTCAAACGTTTATAAAGGACACTATAATATGTTCTGCAAGAATAACATGTGCCAAAATGCATTCATCTCACTTAAAAAATAAATCACATCATTTAAAAGTATAATTGATTAACTGATTATAAAATTTTGGATTTAGAACACTTCCAATATTTTTTTACCTGAAATCTCTTTTTGTTTTATTGGGAAATTGTCAAGTTATCTACTAATTAAATAAAAAGTGAAAAATAAAACTCAATATCACTTGCCATTGTATATTTAAAATAAAAGGACATGTTTAATTAAAAAAGTACCCGAAGTAAGTCAAATTTTAAAATCTTTTGTTAACTGGAACTTGGATCTTAACTACACTAAAAACAAAGAAAAAAAGTTTGAAACTTTCTGGATCCTTTGTTTTTCTTCTTCTATGCCAGCCATTCCTGTTTAGAGGCATGCCAACATTATTTCTTATAATTTAAGGCTACGAGAACCTGTCCTAGCCTCCTAGGAAATTATACTTATGAGAACATGTGCGTATGGACAAATACCTAGCGGTGGTATTACACTATTAATTGTTAACAAAGAGATTCTTTCCCTGTCAAAATGAAACCTCGATTCACTTCATGTGACGGAGTAGAAGCAATGAGTGTACAAGGACAAATTTTGTTGAATTTATATTTTTATGTCACATGGCATTGGCAACTGAGACACGTTTGGCTGAAGAAGACAGAGACTCATCCCCAAGGGACAAACCAGCACCAATTTAGGATCAGCTAATAAGACTACATGTGCCTTTAAATAATAATTTTGCGGAATATCCCATTGTTTGTTTGATAGATAATTAGTGTTAAGTGCTAAGAGATTTCCAATTATATAGAGATGTTAAAAAGCTTTAAACTAGTCTTTTAGGACTTGTTTGATAAAGGAGAGAATGAGGGAAAGTGAAGGGGAGTAGAGTAAAGTTAGCTAAAAATAGACTAATTTTGGACCAAATTTATATTATTTTACTCTACTCCTCCTCAATCTCCCTCAATCCAAACAGACCATTAGAGTTATGTTTGGGCAACAAACATAAAAATAAAATTCACGTGAGCAAGTGTTAGTTAGTAGTATCCCTACCCTGGCCTGGTTGTCTAGTCATTATAAGGCTGAAGATGAAATACTATTTAATCACATGAACAAGTACTGGAGAAAATTTTGGAAAAGTGAAATATTGATGAAGATAGGTAGTATGTTGAGTGATCCATGAAACCCATGTCCATGTTGTTCGTCCTCACATGCATGGTGAACTTTATCAACTTATTTGAAGCCCATGCAGCTGACAACGTTTTCAATAATAATGGCTTTTTACAACAATATTATCGTAAAGACAATGCCATTGTCACTAACCCCATTCCTCCCTGTCCCCTACCAAAAACCATTTCCAATTGAGTACAAAATTTGAGTCAAAAGATTAGTCGGATAAACCTACCAACTTTAATTGCTCCAGCTTTGTGAAAATTAACCAAATTAGGTCAAATTCAAAAAATTCATGGCTTGACCGATTTTGACCAAGATTGATCAAAACATCTAGCAGCCAGATCAAAGTACATATTGTACCAACACACACACACACACACACACACACATATATATATATATATATATATATATATATATATATATATATATAGTAGTCATACATGGATATCAGATGTGAAAAATAAGCAAAAATACAAAAAAATAAATAATAAAAAAATTCATTACTTGCGCACAGCCTATTTCTTGCCCAAGTGTTAAAGAGTTTGATTAAAATATTTTGTATTGAATTTTGTACGGCCGATTAATCCCTATAAAGCAAAAATCGTATTTTTAGATGTAAAAAATAGAGAATTATATGAAAAAAAAAATCCTTTTTATCTTGATTAGATGTTGAATAAATCATTTTAATGATCCAAGAGCTCAAAATCTCAAATTTGCCAATTTTGGCTAAGTTTGACTAATGTTGACTAGCCCTAATTGGAACTAGTCAAGAAGTTGACCAAAAATCCAACCATACAATTGAGATAAATTTTTTTTTTTTCCATCTTAAAAGTCATGAACCCCTTTAAAATGAAAATTCAAAAACCAAAAGCGGAGTTAAAACAAATAAGATATCATAAAAACATCAAAATTTTGATTAAAAAGACTTTCAATTATAAGTCAAGTTAAAAGGTTATTTTGGAGGGCATTTTCACACAATAAACATTATTCCAACCACAGCATGTGTGAAAGGCATATACCACATTAAAGTATGATGGATTAGCTACTTTAAAATAAAGGTTTGACAATATCCCCTTCAAATTAGGAGGAATTAATTTTCCAAAAAAAGTGCTACACAAAATTTTGCACTATGCCACCTTCTTTCAAAGAGTGATATCTTAGTGACCGTAGCTCCAAATTGCATAAAGGTTAGAACCTAGGAAAACTAGACATCTATATCTTTCCAAAAATGTCTAGTTTGAAGAAATTTGAGCTTCCAAAAACCTCCAAATAGCAGCACAAAAATATGGTCGGAAAATGGCAAAATTGGGAAAGCAAGAGTGGGGGGCCTTCTAGAAGAAAGATGAGGTGGCATTAGGATCCTAATGAAGGGGCCGCCCAATATATACAAGTTACCTCAATTAACTTAGGAACCTTTGAAATTGGTTTTTAGTTAATTTAGTAATTAAAATGAATTAAATAAATAGGTGACCAAGGACACTTAGAATAAAACCAATGGTTAGTTAAGACTTCTTAAAATATAATAAGTAAAGAGACTCACACAATCCCACACGGCCACACCCACTTCTCACCCTAGTAACACATACACACATGCAACACATTGTCAAGCACTCAATGTGGAAACCGAAAAAAGAAAAGGGAAACTCAAGAGGGACTTCCTTCTCCTATCTCCCCTAAAGCAATACTTTTTCGAGCATCCACAATGCATGCCGTATTTACACACTCAATTCCTCTCATGTTCTAGTAGTTTATGCATATTCAGAGCAAAAAGGCTTCTTGGAGAAATGAAAGGCTTTGACCTTGGAAACGTTGTAGATCTAAAACTAAGAATGCCAAATTAAGCTTTATAGTAGTTGGAAGATCAACCGGATTCAAAAATTAAGAGAAAGAGAATGCACGCAAAAGTAAAAATATGTCATTTTCACATAATAATATTTGTAGGGGCAAAAAAATCAGCCAAGCCCAACCCAAATGAGGCTGGGTTTGGATGGAAGCCCAATACAACTAATTTATAGAGGTGGGTGGTCAAGATCAACACTTTGATCTCTTG